>NW_006770857.1:186590-207966 GCF_000442215.2 Lipotes vexillifer
CCCGCCAAGGGGGCGGGAGGTCAGACACCTCGGGAACAGACCGCTTTGTCTACGGGCAAAGCAGGAGAGGGAATTAATTGCAGGGGCGGGGAGGGGGAGGGGGCCCGGGAAAGCCGAGTGACACCTGACAGCTCCGAGCGAGTCCCCCCAGCCCCCGCAGGGCGGGGGGGTGGTCCTGCTAATCCCCTTCGCGAGAGGAAGCTAATTGCTGCAGCCAGAGAAGGCAGGATAAAAGCGAGCGTGGACCCACACCCACCAGCCCCGGAGTCATGCTATTTGCTGCTAAATTAATATAATTATATTACCTAATGCAAAAACCACGTTAAGAACTCCGTCTTTTGGCTCCGACTAGGAGCTTCTGATGGGTTAAAAGCAACATCTTGGTTTAATTCCCCATTTTTTCCCATCCTCCCCCCACCCTTCCCCACCAACTACAAATGTCAGAAATAAATTATCGAAACCAGATGTAAGGTTTTGGGTGCACATTTTCGGGCAGTTCTGTGCTAACAGATGCCTTGTATTAATAATGTACAGTTGTGACAGGAAATATGGTTTAGAGTCCTGGAAAAACATGAAAGCTAATTCCATTACCCCTTTTCATGGTACCTACTTCTCAAATGCTCAACTGGTTTGGATTATAGCAAAACTTTAGAGGAAAAATGATTTGGTCTGAAATGGTAACTTAGCTCTGCTTTCCAGCCTCTCCCCTCAAGCAGCACCCACCTTCCCAGGCACCTGCAAACCTACATTCTAAGTGCAAATAATCAGGGATGAGAACATCTGGGCCAGGTCACTCCTCGGGGGAGACGCCTCCAAATGTTCCCTACTTTCCTGTTCATGAGGATTTAGTAGACAGGAAAGCAGGGCCAATCATCCCCACTTCACACTCTTGCCTGGTACAGTCCCTTTAAACCTGGCCTACCCCCTCACACTTCACTTGGAGCAAAAGTAAAAACAATAAAACACTTTTATGCTCGAGGAACCAGATAAATCCCGGTAATTGATCTCGCGAGAGGGATTATTAAGGGGCTAAGTGCAAAGCTTTCCAGAACCGGGGTGTAATAAGCATGAAGCCAAACAAATGCACAATTTGTTATCTGTATTTCATCACTTGATGCATTGCAAGCAACTGGCTTGAAAATGGCTTTTCTCCTGGAGAGGAGAAGGCACTAAAATAGCTGTAACACATCTATTGACAGTTATGCTCTGTTGCTGAAAAATGTCTGCACTCGCCCGGGTCTCACACAGGCAGGCACACTCAGGAAGGTCAGAATGTTCCTGCTTTCCTTTTTTTTTATTTCCAATAAATTTATTTATTTATTTATTTATTTATTTATGGCTGCAGTGGGTCTTCATTGCTGTGGGGTTTTCTCTAGTTGCAGTGAGCGGGGGCTACCCTTGCAGTGCGCAGACTTCTCATTGCAGTGTTCTCTTGTTGCTTCTCTTGTTGCGGAGCACGGGCTCTAGGTGCGCGGGCTTCAGTAGTTGTGGCACACGGGCTCAGTAGTTGTGGCACACGGGCTCAGTAGTTGTGGCTCGCGGGCTCTAGAGCGCAGGCTCAGTAGTTGTGGTGCATGGGCTTACTTGCTCCACGGCAGGTGGGATCTTCCCGGACCAGGGCTCGAACCCGTGTCCCCTACCTTGGCAGGTGGATTCTTAACCACTGCGCCACCAGGGAAGTCCTGCTTTCCTTTTTAAGAGACAGATTCCCCTCCACTTAAGGCCCTGTGCAATGCAAAAAGGGAAAACTCTTTCCAGGTCTTTCTCTCTCTTACCTTCTGCCTATGAAGAAACAACAGGGCAACGAGCAAGGACATCCTAACTGACCTGGGCCTGCCATGAGAAAGGCTTTTCCTATCCCAGTTAAGGACAGTTAGGAAGGATAGATATCTACCAGTCAGCTGGGTGGAGCCAAACATCCAAAGTAATAGCTAAAATTTATGGAGAGCTTACTAAGGCCAGGCACTGTCCTATCTGCTCACGCATCTTGTGTTATCTAATCCTAACAACGTCTGATAAGGTAGGTGTGGTACAATCCTATCCCTAGTTTACAGATGAGGAAACTGGGTTTTTGGGATACTGAGTCATCTGCTGAAAGTCACAAGAGTTAGCAGCAAAGCCAGCACGCAAAATTAAATCTGTCTGATTCCAAAGACTGTTTTTTACAACCGCAACCATGGTTTCAACCTGATGGGTAAGGAACGTGTGTCCTGAATTGTCGGCAAATCCGAACTGCGTCATTCTTTTAGCAAAACTTTTCTGCAGGCAGAGTGCATTAAGTCCAGAATAAATTAACAAAGGCAGCCCTGTAGATGGTTTGCGTTAATGACATCAATAAAACTAGGAGTGGAAGAAGCTACTGGGAATCAGGAATCAAAAGTCCTGGCTTTAAGCCCTGGCTTTCGCCCTCACTGGCCATGAAATCAAATCAGTTAGTCTCTTTGGCTTCAGTTTCTGTACCTTTAAGGATGACTTGATAATACTTGCCCTGCTTGTGAGGATTCTGTGAAATAATGCCTATTCAAATTTTTGTCAAATACTAAAGAGCTGTGTGATCTTGGACACATTCCTTTCCCTTTCTGATCTTCATTGCCTCAATTGTAAAAGTATGGGACTGAATGAAAGAACAAGTGACTTCACCTCAGGCTCAGAAACTAACTGTACATTTCAAGGATGGGTGTTGTGGCATAGTTCAAAGGAGCAAAAGCCAGGAAACAGAGAGAGACTGCCTTCCAAGAGGGAATAGCTAAACAAATTATTGTACATCCACACCATGAAATAGTATGTAACCAACGAACATGAAAAATCAGAGCTATGCCAGATAACATAGAGGAATTTCTATGAAATGTCATTGAGGGAGAAAAGTACGGCGTGGGGATAAAAGGTGTATAAATGATCCACATTTGTGAACCAATGAACAGCCTCCCCTCAGTATGTGTATATGTATATATTCTATGTAGAATATGTGAGCCTAGAAAAAATATCGAAAAATATACTCTATATTGAAGGCATTAAGCTGGGTAGAAAATGCGGCTAGGTCTGACCGTAAAAAAAGGAAATGAAAAGAAAGACTGCATTAAAAAAGTTAATAAAAGAGCATGTATACACTCGACACATGCATTTGTATAAAGATATGTATTGTGGATATGTGCTATTTTTTAGAAGATTAATCAGTCATAAGTTATTTAAAATAAAAATAATTTCTTTCATTTAATTTGCACACATCCATATGAGTACCAACCGAACGGTGCTCCCATCACAAGTTGGCTGTGTGGCAACAGGTATTTAGAATAGAAAGTTCCCTAAGGTAGTTTGAATATTACCCCTGCCCTTAAATCATGTTTACACGACACATTTGCATATGAAACCCTGTTCTCATATAAAGAAAACCTTCCCAGCTCCTACACAAGCGCTTCACTGTGTTCACCAAAGACCTGTGAAGGGTCTGTTTGCAGGCACTGGCCAAGAGGCAAATCCAAGCCCCTGCCCTCGCGGAGTTTACCTTCTAGTGGGGGAAGACAGGTGATAAAAGTAAGGAAATAAACTATAGAACAGAAACTACAGAACAGGGAGGGATACAGAATGTGAATAAAAATGAAGCAGGGAGGGAATTCCCTGGCGGTCCAGGGGTTGGGACTCTGTGCTTTCAGTGTCAAGGGCCCGGGTTCCATCCCTGGTCAGGGAACTAAGATCCCACGAGCCTCTCGGCCTAGCCCGCACCCCTCCCCCACCCCCACCAAAAAAATTGAAGAAGGGAAAGGGAGTGAATGAGAAGAGCGTATCTGGCACCAAATGCAAGAAGGTATTGAGGTATAGATGTATAAAAAACAAGGTCCTACCGTAAAGCACAGGGACCTATATTCAATATCCTGTGATAAACCGTAATGAAAAAGAATATATATATGTATAACTGAATCACTTTGCTGTACAATAGAGATTAACATGACATTGTGAATCAACTATATTTCAAAAAATAAATTAAACGAAAAAAGGGATTGAGACTTCCAAGGAGGTGGCGTTTGGGCAGAGAGCTGAATGAAATGAGTTGGAGAGTGAAACACAGTCCAGACCCAGACGAGGGAGTGAGTTTGGTATGCTTGAGAAGGAGCAAGTTTTCATCACAGGGAAGACACAATCTGGTTTGTCTCATCCACACCACAGCTACCAACCTGGTCAGCCCCCACTGTCTCCCACCTGATTCACTACTATAGCCTCTAGCCAGTCTCCCAATTTCTGTTTCTTGTTTTCTATGGTTGATTTTCCACACTTGCAGCCCGAGTGATCCTTTTAAAATGCAAATCAGATCATGTTACAACAAGGTGCAAAACCCTCCAAGACCTTCCCATCACTTAGAACAACACTCGAAAGAGTCTCGCTTGGCTGACAAGCTCTCTGGGATCTGGTTCCTGCCACCTCTGTGACCTCAGCTCACTCACTGGCCTCCTTGAACAGGCTGAGCACACACCTGCCTAGGCCTGCAGTTCCCATAAATGGACCCATGATTCATGCAATTGCTCCGGCCATGGATTTAAGAGTCATCCTTGACTCCTTTTTTTCCCCCAGACTCCATAGCCAATCCATTAGCAAGTCCTGACAGGTTTACACTCTAAAGAGATCCCAAATCAGACTACTTATTATCGTCTCCATCAACAATCCTAATCCTAATCCAAGCCACCACCATCCCACACCTGGATTACCATAGCAGCCCACTAAACGGCCACCTTACTTCGCATCTTACCCCTGACAGCCTACCCTTCACCCAGTAGCCAGAAGGATCCTTTTAAAACATTTATTCCACATTCAAAAAATATTTATTGAGCTCAGCTATGTCTATTTTAGTTGCTAAGGATTCAGCACTGAACAAAATAGATAAGGTCCCTGCCCTGGGAGAGGGAAAGATTTGGGGAAGAAAACCAAGAAGGGTTTTGTTTTGTACGTGTTAAAATAAGTAGTCAGTTTAATCAATATATATATATTTTTGTTTTGTTTTGTTTTGTTTTGTTGTTTTTTTGCTGTACACGGGCCTCTCACTGTTGTAGCCTCTCCCATTGCGGAGCACAGGCTCCGGACGCGCAGGCTCGGCGGCCATGGCTCACGGGCCCAGCCGCTCTGCAGCATGTGGGATCTTCCCGGACCGGGGCACGAACACGTGTCCCCTGCATCGGCAGGCGGACTCTCAACAACTGCGCCACCAGGGAAGCCCTCACAGTGGTTTCAAGAGGTATTCTCCCCCGGGGCCCCGCAGAATCCTCCAGTCCTCACCCTCAGGCCCTCTCCATTTTATCTAATTATTTTTTCTTTGTCAAGCTCCGAGTTTAATTAGAACCACATTCTAGCAGAGAGTAAGTCACCATGCCAGACCCCCAGAGGGCCCTAGGAGGAGGAACTGGGTCTCTCCCCTCAGCCTGAGGACAGCTGTGTCCTTTCCCCACCCCTCACACGGACCAGCTGAAAGACACCCAGTACAGCCACAGAGAAATCAATCTGAAGTAAAAGATGCCTATTCAAAGTGGAAAATTCTTCTCCCTCTCTCTCTCATCCTTCCTCTTACCACCTAGAACATCCCTCTGTTTCTTGCTCCCCAGTTGCAGTTGCAACAAGGATGGTGTGTACCCTCAAGTTAATAGAGTGTAATTCCTCCTCCCATTAAAGTGTTTGTCCGTGGGGGAGTTTCATGCTCTCCTACTAGGGGTGCCACAGATAGGTCTTTGCTCTTTACACTACCATAGAATAAATGCAACATGTTAGCTGTATTATTGTTATTCTGCCAAAATGGCTGAAAGGACTGCAGTGATGATGGTCGATGGTCACACAGTATTTGTTCCACCTCCCCAAGTATGACTTCCTGGATTACACAGGCTGGTAGACTAAACTCTCTGTTTCTCAGACTCCCTTGCAGCTAGGATTTGGGATGAGAATTTGGGCTCTGCCAGCTCGATGCACTTGAGGCAAGTAGGCAAAGGCCCTCTTCCTGCAGCTTTGGCTGTTGAGTATCTACCTGAGAACCAGGGATTTCAGCTTGTCCGACCTCATGGTCTTACCCAGAGTAATCCTGGAACCTGCAGCGAGTGTGGCTGTGTAGACACTATGTGTTTCTGCCACAGCCTTCCAGTGTTCTGTCACCAGTCTTGTAGGTGTCAAGAAGCAGTGGCTGTGGTGGTGGTGGTGACAGGTTCCTGATCCCTGAATCCAGCTATAGCCATGGCCATGTGGGTTTTTTAATTTATCAGCTTCAGATTCACCCACCTAGGTGTCAGCTCCCCTGTTGGGGCAGTTCTGGGGTGCTCTGGAAGTTATTCCAGAGTCACCATCTAGAGCCTCCTGCTTCATCCCTTCCAACAATTTTTCAGGCACCTAACTCCCAGTAGTAAATAATATTTCTGTTTAACATAGGTATAATGGTTTCTGTTTCCTACAACTGAACTCTTTTGAAATAGGAAGATGTGGAAGAAAAGAGAGTTGAGAACTATGGAAAAAAAGTTTTAGTATTTGCCTGTGGAAAGAGGAAGTCATATTACTCTTCTTGCTGAAATGCCCATAAAAAGCTAGAAAGGTATTCCTTTATGGCAATATTTATTCCAGTTTGGAAAGAAGACTTAGATTTCAAGCTTGCCCTAGGAAAGTTTAATTCATTCACTCAACAAACATTTATTTTCTACCAGAGACTAGGCCAGGCACTGGGGTCAAATGAAGAATAAACCATGATTTTTGCCCTCCAAGTACCTGGGGCAAGCATCCAAAGTTTTAAAAAAAAAGAGGTAACTTGGAAGAAAAATTTTAATCAAACTTTGGGAATAAGACCAAGCTTAAATTGTGATTGATGACAGTTAAAATTAATTGACTCTGTGTAGCTGTTTCCCTGAAATCCTTTTTGGAACTGACATGAGTCAGTAGATAGATATCCTTGCTTATGTGTTTTATTGAAAAGCTTGCTTCCTGAGCATCTTATCCAAATGGTTCATATGCTTTAGCAAAGAATTGTAATTTTCGTTTTTAAAGTATCTGAAAATTTTATCATTCCAGGCTAGATCTTAGGTACAACACACGCAATGTAGTTTGGAATGTGATAGCAAAGCGTCTATCACCAGCTGGGTGCAGAGCATTCCAATTCTAGGAAAAATAGAACATCCTGAGAGCTCTATCTGTAAAACTAAAGTTTTAAAAGGACAACAATAAAGGGCCAGTGGCTGATGCTTCATCTCTTTACCCAAAGCTTTTTGGTAATATTGATTGATTAGGGCTTCCCTGGTGGTGCAGTAGTTGAGAGTCTGCCTGCCAATGCAGGGGACATGGGTCCGTGCCCCGGTCCAGGAAGATCCCATATGCCGCGGAGCGGCTGGGCCCGTGAGCCATGGCCGCTGAGCCTGCGCGTCCGGAGCCTGTGCTCCGCAACGGGAGAGGCCACAACAGTGAGAGGCCCGCGTACATGATTCTTATTAGATCCAAAGCATATTGTTTAAGACTCAAAGCCCCAAATGTGATGATTTCGACTTTCTCACCTTCTGAAGATTTATGATCCACTAAAGGGAACTAGATAGATAGATAGATAGATAGATAGATAGATAGATTAAACTGTGGAGCACTGTGGAGCTATGTGTGGGGAGCAAGGAGGAAGAGGAAGAGTGGGGCAGTGGGTAAATGACAACAGAACCCTGAGAGCAGCCGAGTAGCTTCTTGAGAACCAGACGTGCAGCAGGAGACCCCAAAGTTTCTTAGCTTATTTCTATACCCCTATTAGGGTTCTGCCCAGAACCATCCCTGGTACCAGAGCAAGGTAGGCTCTGAATGCCCACCTCATGTTAGTTCTGGTGAATCAATGGGAGGACTGTTCCCCTGCTAAGGTAAGACCCGCTCAAGGACACTGGCCAAAGACCCAGTGGTCCCTGGTGAGGAAGACTGATTAGGTCAATGATAAAATGAGGTCTACCAAGAGGAGCTAGGGAGATGGTGATGGAGGAGGAGGGGAATATATGGAATTACACGTTTAGGAAAGTCTGCCTGGGGAATCCCTTCAGCTTGTCCTGTAAAGCTGAACAACCTGGAATACAAGAAGTGCCAGCTGCTCCCGGCTCTGCTTCTTTACCTGCTGCTGGTCGCCTGGAGTGACGCTGCCCTCAGCACGTGGGTTTCAGGGCCATCAGAGGAGAGCCCACAGCTGCCCCAGGGACCTCCTTGGTCGTATATAGCCTGGCTCTCACACTCTTCAGTGACCTCGAGGACTTTATCCTTGTGTGTCTCTATTTAGGATTTCTAGAGTCAGGATCCCTGTATGATTAACGGTAAGAGCATCCCCTCATCATTTTGTGCCTCAGATTCCTCATCTCCAAAATAGAGGGAATAAAACTTTTTACCTCAAAGTGTTGTTGAAAGGTTAAAATGAAATGTCATTAGTTTAGATGTTACTTGAATGAGTAATTAGTTTAGAACAGAAAGTGGCACATGATAAGCACTGAATAAATACTGTCAGCATTTGTTCTTTTATTTCGATGGATTCTTTTCAGAAGCTGGAGATCACAGATTGTCTAGAGATGGGCCATGGTAGAGAATTGAGGATGGGATTGGATGGGGAAATGATATAAGCTGCAGTAAGTAAGGGAGAGTGACTGAGGAAACTGGCAATGGATCATGGCGGCAAAATGTCAGAGGTTGACCAGCCGGATGAAATGGAGTCTAGATGAGGATAAAAGTAACTAGGAGCAGGAAGAAATGTGGCTGGGATCAAGATGGGGTAGAACACAGATTTGGCTACTATGCCAAAGGCCAAAATAATGGTGTCTCTAACAACGTATATTTCTCTTACGTAAAGATTAGGATAGATGGTGATTTAAGGCTAGGGGGGTGATTCTGTGTTGTTGGAGTTACAGGCTTCTTCTATCTTCTTGGAGAGCCAGGTTTCTTCTATATTGCTGCTTGCAATTCTACCTCCTGGTCTAAGATGGCTGCTTCAGCTCCTGCCATAACTTCTACCTTCCAGCCAGTGGGAAGGGGAGAAGAGGTGATGATGGGCACATCTTTTTCCTAAAGGAATGATATGGAAGGTGCACATATCACTTCTGCTTACATCTCACTGGCCAAGACTCAGTCATACATCCACACTGAGCTGCAAAAGAGCTGGAAATGTGGTCTTTAGCTACGTAATAATGTGCCCAGATAAATCTTGGTGATTCTATACTAAAGAAGGGAAGGGAAAATGGATATTGGGGGAAAACCAATATGCTATAGGACTAATGTATATTTTAGGAACTAAGTGGAATTTTTATTCCTGATGATTTCTGAAAATACCTGGCAAAGTTGTACCATGTTGTTTGTGACTACCATTCAAAAGGCCAAACTGTACACAGAGTTGGAAGCTGGAAACTTCCTACAGTGACCCCACAACTGCCTAAGTACCAAAGACACTTCTCACTGTTACTGACAGAAAAAGCCTTGAATTGTCCGATTCCTCCCCAGGAAAATATTTTGAAGACTAATTAAGTCAAATGACTGTTAAATAAACTTTCTTCCTCCTGACTGATTCCATCCATTACCACTGAGATTAATTAAGTAGCTTACCTTTTCTGAGAAGGGATTATTAAAGGACAGAACATGCCAAGCTTTTTAAGTTTGACAAAAATACTCACGTAGATTATTATTAGATTCTGAGATATGCTCTAAAGGTGGGGAAGGAGCTTTTTGGAATAGAGCCAAATGCTAATGCTGATTTCAACCACTGAGCAAGGTCTCTGCCAGCATTCCAGGATCACTTCTGTGTTCTCTATCCTGCTGTCTGATACCTAAGACATAGGTTTGCATATGTTGAAATATTTTTATTTGCCGCAAGCCCTTTCTGGAGGGAGCTGGGATACAAATAAACCATTGGATGGATACCTTCCCCACTAGAAAGTGAGAGTGGGGTCAGGGCCTTTGTTTTTCCCCATTCTCTCCTGATAGGGATGTTTCATTTTTAAACAAACATATCAGAAGTATGTTATGAGGCCTTCCCTGGTGGTCCAGTGGTTAAGACTCTGCACTTCCATTGCAGGGGGCACAGGTTCCATCCCCGGTTGGGGAAGTTCCGCATGCCACGCAGTGTGGCCAAAAAATAATGAAGAAAAGTCTTATTAATTTTAAAAAAGTGTGCTATGAGAAGGGATCGGTATTAACATCAAAGGGCATTTTTTGTCTTGCAGTTGCCCTGCTAGGAAAATTGAGAAAGGAGATAGAGAGGAGAGAAAAGGAAAGAAAGGAGAGAGGAGAGGCCCTGGGTTCTTAACCTTTTTTTGGTACCATAGACCACTTTGACAAACTAGTGAAGCCTCCAGACCTCTCCTCCAAATAGTGTTTTCAAATATATAAAAGAGGGCTTCCCTGGTGGCGCAGTGGTTGAGAGTCCGCCTGCCGATGCAGGGTACATGTGTTCGTGCCCTGGTCCGGGAAGATCTCACATGCCGCGGAGAGACTGGGCCCATGAGCCATGGCCCCTGGGCCTGCGCATCCGGAGCCTGTGCTCCGCAACGGGAGAGGCCACAACAGTGAGAGGCCCTCGTACCTAAAAAAAAAAAAAAAAAAGAAGAAAGAAAAAGACCAAAACTTTTAGATAACATGTCCAGTAGATCAGAATGGCTGGAGAGTAGGGATGCTCTGGGGGGAGGGGGGAGAGCCCTGGGCCTGCGCATCCGGAGCCTGTGCTCCGCAACGGGAGAGGCCACAACAGTGAGAGGCCCTCGTACCTAAAAAAAAAAAAAAATATATATATATATATATATATATATATACATGGGATTACCTGGGAAACCAATTGTATTGAGATAAAGCTCTACTCATGGACTCCTTTGGAGGTCTCCGGACCCCAGATGAAAAACTCTCTTGGTTGCTTCCTATGTTTAGATTATCATCTCCTTTAACAGCATGCCCAGGTTCCAATTATTCAGGCTGCTTTAGCTGACAGTTTGACAAACACAGTACCTCATGTGAAGTTGCTACAAAATATGCCCAAACTCTTTCTCAGGTGCATAGTCACTTGTGTTCTGAAGACAGGTACCTAGCATTTGAAGGCTGTTGCTATAAAGCTCAAATGCACAGGCATATGACTTTCTGATTCTTGCCATCCTAGCAGGTGATTTTGATTTTGTACTTCCATAATGACTAATGATGTCAAGCAACATTCCATGTACTTATTGACCGTTTGTTTATCTTCCTTGGAGAAATGTCTATTCAGATCTTTCCCCATTTTTTTAAAAAGTAAATTTATTTATTTTTGGCTGCGTTGGGTCTTCGTTGCTGCACGTGGATTTTCTCTAGTTGCGGTGAGCAGGGGCTACTCTTCATTGCCATGCACAGGCTTCTCATTGTGGTGGCTTCTCTTGTTGCAGAGCACGAGTTCTAGGCACACGGGCTTCAGTAGTTGCAGCACGTGAGCTCTAGAGCACAGGATCAGTAGTTGTGGCACACGGGCTTAGTTGCCCCGCGGCATGTGGGATCTTCCCGGACCAGGGCTCGAACCCGTGTCCCCTGCATTGGCAGGCAGATTCTCAACCACTGCACCACCAGGGAAGCCCCCCCTTTCTGCATTTTTAACTTGGGTTACCTGTGTTATTATTGAGCTGCAAGCATTCTTTATATATTCTGGATACAGTCCCTTTATATATATGTGATTTGCAAATATTTTTTCCCATTCTGTGCGTTGTCTTTTCACTTTCTTGATGGTGTCATTTGAAGCAGACGAGTTTTTCATTTTGATGAAGTCCAAATTATCTAATTTTTCTTTTGTTGCTGGGGCTTTTGGTGTCATATCTAAGAATCCTTTGCCAAATCCAAGGTTATAAATATTTACCCCTATGTTTTTTTTTTAAGAGTTTTATAGTTTTAGGTCTTATGTACATATCTTTGGCCCACTTTGAGTTAATTTTTGTATATGGTGTGAAGTAAGGATCCAACCTCATTCTTTTGCATGTGGCTATTCACATTTCAACTACTTGAAATGTGATTATGTGTCTTTCCTGTGCCAGTACCACAGTGTTTGTTTACTGTTGCTTTATAGTAAGTTTTTTAATTGGTATGTATGAGTCCTACTTTATTTTCCTTTTTCTTCAAGATTTTTCTGTTTATTCTGAGTTCCTTGCAAATCCATAAGAATTTTAGAATCAGCCTCTCAAGGAAACTTTCTACAAAGAAGCAGTGTTTTAAATACCACAGACTATCGCTTTTCTCACCAAATACTTGTCCATTTTTCTTTAGTAGAAATTTCTTTATTTGCTATATGCCATTATGGTCATTTCCAGAGCCTTTACATGTTGTTGTTTTTAAAGAATTGTTACCAATTTCACTGGGGAGTGGTCCTGCAGAGCTCCCCACTCTGTCATGTCAGAAGTCAATCTCCTGAACAAAACTCCTACGACCCAGTAGCAAAGAGAAAAAACAGAACATTGATGAGGATATCAAACAACAAGAACTCTCATCCATTGCTGGTGGGAGTGTAAAATAGTACAAACACTTTGGAAAATAGTTTGGCAATTTCTTATAAAGTTAAACATTCCACTTACCCTATTACCCAGCAACTCCACTCCCACATATTTAGTGAAGAGACATTAGAGCTTATGTCCACAAAAAAGACTTGTGTAAGAAGGCTCAGAGTGGCTTTATTCATAGCAGCCTGGAAACAACACAAATGTCCATCAATGGAAAACATGAATAGGAAAACAGTGATATATGCATTCAATGGAAATGCTGATATAAGCAGCAACATGGATAAATCCCCGAAACATTATGCTGAGCCAAAGAAACCAGACAAACATGAATATATACTCTATATTCCTTTAATATGAAGTTCTAGAACAGGAAAAACTAATCAATAGTGAACGAAAGATTGAGATAGTGGTCAGGGTATCTGAGGGTTAAATAGGCTATAGAGAACTCCAAAGAATCTTCTGGAAAAAGTACTAGGCATCGAGGAGCTGTGAGTGATTCTTTCTCACCCAAGAAATATGTTTAGCCCAATCAAACCCTGGTTTACTTGCCTCAGTGACTACAACTGCCCTGAATTTGCCCTGTGGCCACTGCAGACCTACCACCTGGTGGTCACCTGGGCTTCATAGGGCAGGGTACTTCCCCGTGGGGCTATGGTTAAATGGTCCTAGGAAGGTCCTCTTCTGTCTCAGGGCTATTTCTCTTGGGACCTGGTGCCTTTTCTTAGGCCCTTAGGATGAAATCTCTACCCCTGGGAAGATGCTTTATTGGGAAGGAGGACAAGGAGGGAACGAGAGAGAGAGGAAGAGGAGGAAAGCAGTGGTGGTTGCAAAGGGCTCCAGGACAATTCCTAACATGGGGGTGTAGGTGCGGGAGGATAGCTTCTTTCTCTTGAAAGTGACCATATTTCTAGTATTGGAAAGGGCCACGATGGTGTTGGATTATTACTTTAAGGGCTCTCCATAGAGAAGCCTTCAGTCATAAAGCTCTATGAAACTACTATCTCTGATTTTCAAAATGCTGTGATTTTTCCATGACGAAAAAGCTACCTTCAAGAGATTAAGAACATGGGCTTTGGAGTAAGGTATTCAAACTGCTGTATGACCATGGGCAGATTACCTGGCCCCTCAGAGTCTCTGTTATCTTTCTGTAGATGGGGATTGTTGTGGGCTGAGTCGTAACCCCCGCCCCTGAAATTCATGTGTTGGAGTCCTGAACCTAGTACATCAGAATGTGAGTATTTGGAGATAGGACCTTTAAAGAGGTAATCAAGGTAAAATGAGGTCATGTGGGTGGGCCCTAATCCAATATAACCAGTGTCCTTATAAGAAGAGGAGACTAGGACAGGGACAGGCACAAAGAGACAACTATGTGAAGACACAGGGAGAAAGTGACGGTCTACAAGCCAAGGAGAGAGGCCTTACAAGAAACCAACCCTGCCAACACCTTGGTCTTGGACTTCTAGCCTCCAGAACTGTGAGAAAAATAAATACATTTCTATTGTATAAGCCACCCAGTCTGTGGTACTTGGTTATGGTAGCCCTAGCAAACTAACACAGGGACCCTAACTTCTGTTGATGGAATTGTTAGGAGGACGAATTGAGATAATATATGAAAAGCACTGAGCATGGTGCCTGGCACACAGTGAATGCCCAGTAAAAGGCTGCTTAATACTACAGTTGACCCTTGAACAACTCGGGAGTTAGGGGCACCCACCCTCGGAGCAGTGGAAAATCCACATACAACTTTACAGTCGACCCTCCATATCCACAGTTCCGCATCCTCGGTTTCAACCAGCTATGGATCGTGTAGGACTGTAGTATGTATTTAGTGGAAAAAATCCACGTATAAGTGGACTCAGGCAGTTCACAGCCATGTTGTTCAAGGGTCAACTGTACCCCATCTGGAAATATAAACTGCCAAACAACATGTAGAATGGAGCTTAGCTAGTGTAAATGGACATAAGGCTGGGGAACACTGTGTGTGTGTGTGTGTGTGTGTGTGTGTGTGTGTGTGTGTGTCCACAGATGTATGTAGTTTGCATGTTAACAGATGGAATCTGTCAGTCACCACATGCATCCCATGATGAAGCTTGGAGCAGAGTGTAAGCTTTCTCAGGGCAGGGCCCCTGCATGGGTAATCAGATTTCTTATAGAGCAACCTGGCCAAAGGGCCAAATCCAGCCCTCTTCTTATTTGGTTAAATTCTGTTGAAGCGCTGCTGTGCTCAATTGACTCACACATTGTCTATGGCTGCTTTCACACTATGGAAAGTAGAGTTGAGTAGTTGTGACAACAGAGGGCAAAGATTGCACAGACCTCAAGGTCTAAAATATTTATTGTCTGGCTCTTTACACAAGCGTTTACCAACTCTGTTACAGAACCCCATGTAGTAAGGACTTAATTCTTCTTTCTCCTTCCTTTTCCTCCTTCTTGTT
This sequence comes from Lipotes vexillifer, assembly GCF_000442215.2. Taxonomy (NCBI): domain Eukaryota; kingdom Metazoa; phylum Chordata; class Mammalia; order Artiodactyla; family Lipotidae; genus Lipotes; species Lipotes vexillifer. The sequence continues at coordinate 201,472 of NW_006770857.1, forward strand.
GTTAAAAGAGACCAACAAAAAGAAAACAAAAATTGGTGTTGAAAGGTACCTTAGCTTTATCTCATCTAACCTCTCTTTATAGTTATGAGGAAACAGCAGTTCAAAACAGGGATGTGTCGATGTCCTGAAGGTCGTACAGGTCTGCCTGTTTCCTCATGTGTAAAATAGGGATATTTTGAGAACTAAGTGTGCCAATGTATATAAAGCAATTAAACTAGTGCCTGGAACACAGTTTTGCTATTATTACCATCATTGTTAATTTCTGTTCTCCTGTGAACATCTGAAACGCCATATCTTTCTTAGTTCTAATATACTTAACCCACATCCTTCCCTGCTGAGAGCTTGAGAGATGGGGGCAGAGGGGGAGTGGAACCTGGAGACACAGAGACAAGCAACTGAAGGCCCTACTTGGCACCAAAAGCTGCTGGATGCCCCCCTCCCCTTTATAGCGCTACCCGCCCCCATCCCCGCCCCAGCCAGCCTGTGCTAATAGAATTCAGAAGGTAATACAATCCCCAGGCTCTGAATTCCTTGGGACTCCTGGCTGGGGGCGACTGGGAGCTGGCAGGAGGCCGGGAGGCAGAGAGGGCTCTGATATAGATCAAGTACCCACAGCCCTCCCATTTCACCGGGGGCTGCCTCCTGAAGCCTGGCCTCAGCGCAGGTTTACAGATTTTCTCCAATTGGCTGCCTGGAGAGAAAGTGTTCAAGCCCAGAATCTCAGGAATGGGAGTCTAATGAGACCCAGGTGTAGAGAAAGCCTCTCTTCCCTTCCCCTTGTTCTTGCTGCTTCCACCCGACCTGGGAGGAGACAAGAGTGGCCCGATCTGGGAGGGCCTTCCTCTGGGGGAAAGCTGGTGGCCAGGGTTCCTCCCGCCCTCTCCACCGGTCCTGCCCCAGGGCTGGAGCTTAGAGATGTCCTCACCAGGCCAGGAAACCTGGATACCCACAAGGCTTTTGTTCCTCTTTTTCTTCCCTCCAGGAAGAACAATCAAAGGAGAAGCAACAAACGGAAGACAGTTGGGACTGAGAGGGAATGAGGGCAGAAAACAGACACAGGGGAAGAGTCACGGCCCCCTTCACATCCCCAGGCTGTGAGGAGACGTAGCACGTGCCTAGGGCTCCTTGTCTGAAGACAGAAATGTGAGGCAGGTGACATAGCACGTGCCTAGAGCTCCTTGTCTGAGGACAGAAATGTGAGGCATCCAACGGCTAGAAGAGGAATAAGAGAGCAACGTATTGACAAGAACAAAATTTGTAGCAGCGGGATGGAGCTATAAGGGGTGGTTACACGCCATTGTTGTATTACTGACTCTGCCAGGAGAGAATGGCGTGGGGACGTGCAAAAAGGATTTTTTTTGGCTCTTTTAGGAAGCAAATTCCTGGCAAAGCATGAACAATTATGGCAATAAACTGGCTGGAGGGCTTCCTGCCTTCTTCTCACTGAGATTCGGAGTCAACTCTTCTGAACGCTTATCTACAGCAGGGGCTGTGTAGGTGCTTCCACATCGTCCGTTCTCATTGTTCATGGTGGTTTTATTTGTGAAGTCGCTGTGAACCCTGAATTAGCAAACCATTGCTGAACCATTGCTTTTGGGGAAAATATGGGGTTAGGCTCCTGTGAGTCTCTGGTCACAATGTTTTCATCAACCAGTCAACGCACAACCTTGTTTTACGTGTTTATTTAATATATATTTTTGATTCATTAACATTGAACTCACAGCCAACAGCACTGTAACTCACGCCTGAATGAAGTGCATCTAACCCATGTATTTTCTCCATAAGGCACATCACTGCCTTCTTGTGCTTGGGAACAACAGATAGCACATCACCACTGTGCTGGGGGGGCCATTTTAAACAGCGAAACTGCCAACAAGAAGCACAAAAATGCCGAAAACGTGGCACTAAATAAACCATAAAGTGGACACTTGTTTATAGTATGAGGGCTGAAACAAGAAGGCAGAGCGTGTCTTATTTGACCTCAGCTGGAAACGTGCATACCAGGTGACTCAAACTTTCTGCATTCCTCATGCATGTCCAGGAATGATCTTGAATGCACAGCAAATATTGATTTCAGATTTACACATACACTTGAGTTAGTAGGTGAATTTGCAAAGGCAGAACCCCACAAATAATGAGGGCTGACTGTGCATTATCTCACTCACTTTTTCTAGCCACCTCATGTGGTTGGAATTGTTATTCCCATTTTAAAGATTGGAAAACTGAGGCTCAGAGAGGTTATGCAATTTGCACAATGTGATACAGCTAGCAAGTGATGCTTTGTATTTCTCCCACATCAAATTTAAGACATTTCACTTGGAAAAAATACTACCAGAGAGGACCACGCTGCCTCAGTCAATTCTTTATGCTGTATTTATTCACTGTACCTAAATGGACTTGCTCAGCTGTTGCTGTGAGTTCATGTATTCTGCCTACCTGATTTAGGAATGCTGCTGGGGATGGGGAACCATATCCTCTTTCCCCTGTCCCCATATGGAAGCTTCCTGAGTATAGAAAGGGTCTCTTCTGCTGTTTATTCCCCAGGAGCAAGCAGATTCTTGAAAAATCATCCCCATCCCTCTCCTGGATTCAGCTATTGCTACCAGCTCAAAGGACATGTAGTCTGGGCAGGTGTGGGAGGCCACAGGGAGGCTCTATGCTGATTCATTCAATGGATGCAACAAATATTGGTCTCCTGCTGTTTGCTTAGCTCAATGCTGAGCTCTGCTCGGGGTAACTGTGAAGACATAGGAAACATCTTAATCCTGCTCCTCTTTCAAGGAGGTTGCATGGGGTCTGGGGAGACTAAATAGGACGGACAGGTCATGGGCTGGTCAGAACCACACCAGGTGCAGGATCAAGCTTGGGGCAGTGTGTAAGGGGATCCATGAAGGCTGGAGTGGGTGTTTCTTCACAGAGAAGGAGTCTTGAACTGGGCCTCAAGTGGTGAGTGGAATGGAAGAAAGGAAGGGAGTGAGGGAGGAAGGGAGAGAGGAAGGAAGGGAGGAGTCCAGGCATCAAGAGGGTAGGACCAGGTGTAGCCTGTGAGGAAACCAATGTGGCTGGAGTCTGGGCTGCAGGTTCAAGATGGAGCTGGGCAGTAACCAAAAGCCATTCAGGGAAAAATCCATGACAGGAAGGGAGACAACAGAGCTGTTGGCTAAGGTTTGGAGGAGGGGCTGCAGAAGACAGCACATTCTCTCAGTTCCCTCCCAAACAGCACTGTGTGGAGCCCAAGAAAAATTCATCCAGGCTCCTTTCCAGTTTCAGTGGGGCTTCAACTCCTCCCAACTTCTGAGTCCCTGGGCTTGAAGAGCCAACACAGATGTCCAGACTGACAACAGGACATGCTGTAGAGGGGATGCAATGCCCAGGCGGGGGTTCTATGGTGGCCATCTTTATCGCCAGAAAGCCAGAGCTATCTTCACCTCCCCAATCCATTTATTACATTCGTTCCTCAACCAGCCCCAATCTGGCTTCCAGATAAAGCCGTTTTTATAACAGTCACCACTGACCTTCATGTCACTACATCCAGGCACATTTATTTTTGGTCCTCACCTAACTAGATGTTTTTCTCCTAGAATATAACCATCATGAAGTCAGGGAATTTTGCATTTACTACTATAGTCCCAGTACCTAGAACAGGCTGGCATAGACGATCCTTGATAAATTTTGGTGAATGAATGAATGAACTGTCTTCCAATGGCTTCTGTGATGCCATACTCTCCAGTTTGCTCCTCTCTCCTTGTCTGCTCCTTCTCTGTCTCCCTTGTAGACCCATCTCCTTCATCCTGCCATGTGGGATGACTCCAAGCCTCCATTCTAGGCTCTTTTCTCATCTAGATTCTCTTTCCTCAGGAGATCTTATTCATTACCTTCAATTACCATCTGTGAAGGATTGTATTGCCCAAGGATAGCCACATCTATGTATTTATTCCATCCCACATACTCTTCTTACAATGTAACTGACACTCTTCCACCAAGAAGTGGGGTCTGAGTTCCCTCCTCTTGACTCTGGGTTGCAGCTTATGCCTTCCTTGGCCAATAAAGTATGGTGAAACTGACACTATATGACTTCTGAGGTTAGGTCATGTAAAGGATACAGTTTCCACCTGGCTCTCTCTCTTGGGATTTTTCCTTTGGGGACCAATCCATCCAATTGTGAGGAAGCCCAGGCCACATGGAGAGGCCACATGTGGGTGTTGCAGCCAACAGCTAAGTAGTTAAGCTACGGTCTCAGCCAACGGCCAACATAAACATCAGATAATTCCAGCTCCCAGCCATTGAGTCTTCCAGCTGAGACCTCAGACATTGTAGAGCAGAGTTAAGTCATTCCCCTCTGTACCCTGTCCAAAGTCCCAATAGACCCAAACCATAAGAGATAATAAATGATTGTTGTTGATCTAAGTCACTAAGCGTTGAGGTAATTTGTTACTTGGCAATAGACAACCACTACCCTATCTGTATGCTGATATCTCCTACATTTATATTTCCACGCCAGTCTTCTCTTTTGATCTCTAGAGCCATATTCCAAATGCCTACTCATCGTCTCCACTTGGAGGTCTCAAAAGAACTGCCATCTCACCATGTCCAAAGCTAAACTCTAATTTTCCCACAAGTCTGCTCCTTTTCCAGCGTTTCCTTTCTCAGAAACGGCTCCACCTTCCTCCCATTTTCACAATCCAGAAACATAGGACTCAGGCTTACTCATCTGTAACCCTTTCTTCTTTCCCCTGATCCACAACAAATTCTGTCAGTTTTCTCTCTTAAATATCTCTCTAATCCAAGAGCCTCTCTTCATTCTCACTACCAGCCTGGTTCAAACCACCATCACTCCTCACAGGCCTCTAGCCCTGCCGTTCCCCATCTTCCCAAATCTCACCTGATTCTCTCCAATTTGTTCTTCACGCTGCCATCAACGTGATCTGTGTAGAACACTTGAATGACTTTTCCATGCTCTTAAGATCAAGATTAGAATCCTTAGCATGTGCTACAAGGCCATAGGAGATCTAGCCCTTGCCTAACTTCTCAAAATCTGGGCCATCCTCTGGATCTCTGCTCTGCACTCCACTGCCATTTGCCAATTCCTGGATTGAGCTGTGGTCCTCCCTTCAGAGGGATGTGCACAAGTGCCCATCCTCCCGGGAAAATCTCCTCTGTTCCCCATCTTTTACCTAAATTAATTTTTATTCATCCTTCAGATCTGACTCTCTTCCAACCTCCCTGTAAGATTTGTCATATGCTGTCACAGCTCCAGGTACTTTTAAGCCACAGAATATCTCTGTCTATAATTGCATATCATCCATGAGACTGTTTGAATGATATCTCCCCTACAAGAGCAAAAGCTTCAGGCAGGCAGCAGTCCTGTCTGTTTCCCCCCTAGCACAGGGAGAAGGCTTTCTGTAATAGCTGTTGCTCATGAAATGAATGACTTAAGGAGTGCTGGATCCAAGTGGATAGGTGAGTGGCAAGCTCCAGTCTTGAGGGCCAGGAGCATATCTCTCAGTTTTATGAGCCCAGTAAGCCAGAGAGATTTTGTCATGAACTACACAGTGCACTTTCTCCTCTCTGGAAGGCACATATTTTTCTAACAAAATATAAATTGCCTTCAGGTTTCAGACCCCAGGGGGGGTGGAGGAGATAAGGAATCACAATTAATTTAAAACGAGTCATGGGACTCCCCTTGCCCAGGACTGATTTAGGAGTCGGCACGTGATACAAGGCTGTGAGACAGGAAGGGAAGTTGAGCTTTAAAAAGGGACAGGAGGATGCTCTTGGGTTAAGATGTAGTGTTGGAATCATTGTAGGCTCTTGTGGCCCCGAGAGAACACAGGCCCCATAAATGGCAGAGGCAAAGCCTACGGATGGAGAGAACCTAGCTCTTCAATTAGCAAACAGAATAACCAACCACAGAACTGCTTGTGGTACGGGACAATAAATTGTTCCTTATTGGTTTAAGCCAGAGTTTGTCAACAACATCACTACTGACATCTTGGACTACATAATCCTTCATTGTGGGCTACGTAATCTTTTATCGTGGGTAGCCATCCTATACATTATAGGATATTGAGCAGCATCCCTGGCCTCTACCCACTAGATAATAATAGTAGAGATCCCCCATCCCAATTGTGAAAACCAAAAATGTCTCCAAATATTGCCAAATTTCCCCTATGGGGATCAGATCATCCCCCACTGAGAACCACTGGTGTAAGCCAACCGAACTAAACTATTTGCTACTTGTTGTCAAAAGCGTCTTAAAAAAAAAAAAGAAAAAAGCATCTTAAGCATCCCTGAACTTTGTGTACTCAAAACAGACTAATCTGGTTTTTTTTTTTAACATCTTTATTGCAGTATAATTGCTTTACAATGGTGTGTTAGTTTCTGCTTTATAACAAAGTGAATCAGTTATACATATACATATGTTCCCATATCTCTTCCCTCTTGCGTCTCCCTCCCTCCCACCATCCCTATCCCACCCCTCTAGGTGGTCACAAA
>NW_006770857.1:208844-224712 GCF_000442215.2 Lipotes vexillifer
TTTTTTTTTTTTTTAACATCTTTATTGGAGTATAATTGCTTTACAATGGTGTGTTAGTTTCTGCTTTATAACAAAGTGAATCAGTTATACATATACATATGTTCCCATATCTCTTCCCTCTTGCGTCTCCCTCCCTCCCACCATCCCTATCCCACCCCTCCAGGCAGTCACAAAGCACCGAGCTGATCTCCCTGTGCCATGCGGCTGCTTCCCACTAGCTACTGATTTTACCTTTGGTAGTGTATATATGTCCACGCCACTCTCTCACGGGAATAAAGACACAGACCTACTAGGGAATGGACGTGAGGATATGGGGAGGGGGAAGGGTAAGCTGTGACAAAGTGACTAATCTGTTTTTACCTTTGCCCACCCACATCATCCTCCAGCCCCAGACCTGCTCACAGATCCATTAACATGATTACACTGTCCCACCAGTCACCTTCCATCCTAGCCTTCCTACCTGTGCTTCGCCGGAACTCTCGAAACTAAGTCGCTGCTGCAGCCACATCCCCAGGCATCTCTCCTTTGCCATCTCCTGCCACATGCTGATGGGGATGCTCTCAGTTACACGCTGTTGCTCTGACGCAGACCTGTGCCCCCTCTCCACACGTCAGGTGAGGTCACTGAAAGCTTCCTTCCGACCTCCCCCTACCGAGGCGCATTCCGCATGCCCCCATTCCTACCTCATTCATCTTATGAACCTATCCCTCCCTCCACTATTCAACACATATTTTGCACACTTAGTAGGAGCTACAATAGACACTGGTTAGCAAATGGATAAGATGCGGAACTTGTCCTTAAAGAGCGTACAGCCTGGCTAAGAAGACAGTTTGCTAAGCCAGTGAGAAGTGCTACTAATGTTGAAGGTATCTGACCTATTATGAAATAATGTATTTTCACACGCTGAGGAGCCCTCACATTTAACTAGGTATTCAAGAGGTTGCTAATAACAAACTTCATCTATACATGAAGCAGGCCTGGCAGGACCACATCTGCCAGTGCGGTTAGTCCATTTCCAGTAACTCGATGAACTTGGGGGGAATAAGAAGGCCTACATTTCAACGTATTCTGTTAAGTGGGATTTTTTCTTCCCCTCCGGACTGTTCTCCAACTGGTCTGAATTAGTGACGTCCAACTGTTTCTATTTAAAGAAAAAGGCAACAAAATCTTCAGGGTGTGCCTCCAAAAATCATGCCAGAAGACACACACACACACACACACACACACACACACACACACACCCCGCCACTGCAGCCACCAACTCCATCATTCACACACTCTGCCCTAGGGACTGGGATGCACACTGACATACACTGTCAGGCAGTTGAGTCAAAAACAGAAGTTGGGCATCAGCTCAAACAGCTTGAAGCTAAAGAGATGGAAGGACGGCAGCGGGAGGGGCAGAGCAAGAGGGGGTTTGGTGAAGAAACGGTTCCAAGCACAACAGCAAAGGTCTCGCCTGAAGATTCTGGATTTCCTCTTTGGTTCTTTCAAAGAATAAGTCTCTGGTTCTATTTGGCTGGGGGACCAGCACTTGTGGGGTGTGGCCTTGGGCTCTCTCTTCCCCTTCACAGTAACTCTATTGTTCAGAAACTGCGGCCAATTTATGGAAAGAGGTGGAATGTTTATGTAACTGACTCTGCTTTAGACAAGACGTTTGAAAGGGGGAAAAAAAATGACAGATGGAAGGAGGCCAGTCCAAACAGGGTTTTTCTTCCTTTCTGGACACAGATGTTGGAAAATGGAGGAGAGGGAAGGAGGGAGGGAGGGAAGAAAGTCAGGGGCTGAGAAGGAATGCCAAAGTCCAAGCTGGCCGGACACGGCCAGAGTCCGTCTCTGTGGACAGGGGCAGAGCCTTGGGAGCAGAACCTCCATTTTTGGAAGCTGCCGTTTTAATTAAATAGGTCAAGCCAGTCAGAGCAGCTCTGGTGTGGGGTCTGGATCTCATTAGCCTAAAATGGGTGGGGCAGGGCCAGCCAGTGAGGGAGTGGATCCCCTGATGTGTACTTGAGGGGCGGGGGCCAGGGATGAGGGAACTTCTTTACTGCTTTCCCCAAAGCTAGGCCTCCGGCAGCTGGGGCTGCCAGGAGGGCCAGACCACAGATGGAGAATGCGCTTCATTAAGCAAGGAGTCCACTCTGCAGCCTGGAGGCCCAGGCAGACTGGAAAAATCAGAACTGCTCTGAGGGGGAGCAACAGGGACAAATCTCACCCCTTCACTCAGCCCAAGTGGGTGAGGAGTTAGGAGAATGCGCCTCACGCCTGTAACTTCCCTTGAGCCTTGGGAGCTAACTTCGGACACAGAAGGCAAAGACAGTACCAGGATGAGTTGAAATATTTGTCTTCCAGATTACAGGATTCCCGTCTTTGGGAGCCTCCATCTGATAGAAGAGACAGTTCTCTGCCCTTAGAGAACCACAGTTTCATGGGGGAAATCCAATCCCTGCATTTAGGGATCCCCGATAGACATCTCCTGACCCTGGGGTCTCCAGTCTGATAGGGAAGACAGGACTGTAGTAAATGAAACAGATACGAAACTCATACCAAATTAGCATGAAAACAGGCTCCACTGAATTTCATGCAAAGTGAGGACATGGCTCACCAAAGAATTATATTTACAGTGGGGTGGGTTAGGGATGTTTCCAATAAAAGGGCAGTTTTGAGCAGCTGGATGGCCATGGCTTGGCAAGGACAATATGACAACAGGCTGAGTATGACAGTCTATGAGCTGCACATTCTTAGCTCTTAGAGAGCAGGAGTTAGAAGCCCACATCCCCAGAGGTCTCAGTTTGACTAGTCCAGGGTGGTGAGGCAGGGCCTGGATCTCCAACATCTGATAGTAGGAGCATAAAGACAAATCGACGGACTGCTAAGTTTTCCCCAAGGGATTCAAACCTAGCCACTGGGATTGCTGGGTCAGGCTGCAGTGATATCTCTGCCAGCACATCCAAGAGGCCAAAGACCTGTCAGGGGTCCCCCAAGAATAAAATGACTATACCATTTCTCATCAAAATGGGGACATTTGGGAGAGGGAAAGGGATGTTATTAATAATTATGCTGGCCCACAAGCATAAACCAGGACTGTTCCAGATAAACCAGGACATTTTGCTATCCTCCCTTCCTAAAATCTTTCAGGGCCTAGGTGTGTGTGCAGCTGAGGTTTTAGGCAACCAGAAAATTAGCTTCAAATATTACCCTCAGCACCTCAATTCTATTTGAAGATTTTAGGAGAAATATGATTACTATGCTAAATAAAACATATATATATATATATATATATATATATATATATATATATACACACACATATATATATACATATAGAGCATGTATGTGTGTGTGTGTACTTATGAGTAGTATATGTGTGTGCTGTGGTAGACATATATACATGCCTATGTCTATATAGGTAGATAGATTGAGATAAATACACATATAATACAGAATTTTCATGAATTTTCAAAAAATATTTAAATTAAAATGAGAGACTCAAAAAACTTAATTCTTGTAGCAAACCTCTTGGGATTATGTCCCCAGCATCCCAAGGGGCACTATCATAGATATATGTTATTTGTGGTTACCCAAATCTTTTAGACACCCTCTTGATATTTTAATAGTTCTTCAGAGCATACATCCTAATTTCCCAAGAAAAGTAAGACAAAATGAAACTGCCCAGGTTTTCCAGTTTCCCTTGCTGTGAGGGGTCAGGTAAGGGCTTTAAGTTCTACCCGTCAGATGCACTTTTGACTGAGAACAGAGTTACCTAAAGACAGGGATGTAGCAGGGGTCATACTTTTTTGCTGGCATCAGATTGCAGCAGGCACAGTATGGGTCGGAGCTAGCAGCTTCCTGCTCCTGACAGAGGCAGCAGCTCCCGTGGCAGCCAGATCTGCAGTGTGGCTCTGGGAGTTGTCCTAGAAACTCAGCTGGAGTCTATTTTTTCAGCCCTCCCAAAATCCTTAAAAAGTCTCATTATACTTAACCAGATGGGGAAGATTCCCGCTTTTTTGTTTTGTTTTGTTTTACAAAGAAGGACTCCGATAATACAGATGATTCAGGGGCAAAGTTTGAAGAGAATTTTGCTACACAGTGCAAGGGAAGGGGCTCATCCCAGGGGAAATTTAGTCCCAGGGAATGAAGTGGGACTCTAAAACAAACCTATCTCATTTATCGAGTGCCCAGCCCTGGCCTCTTCAACCGGGGTCCACATCCACTTGCTTCCCTCTGTTCTTCCCTCCACTGTCCTGCATCTCTGGAGTTCCATTGCGTTTCCTACCTTTGTATCCTCACACTGACCCTCAGAAGTAAGGAGTCAGGGGATACCTCTCTCTATGGCTCAGGAAGGGAAAATGAGGTCCAAAAAGGGCAGAGTCGTGGCCATGGTTGTGCAGTGGCAAAGTGTAGAGCTGAGACGGCACATCCATTCTTAGTCTCTGTCTTGCTTCCGAAGCCGTGATTCCCTGGATCCATGAGCTCAGGCCCCTGCAGACCTCATTAGCTTGGTGAACAGTGAAAGGAGCAGCCTGACTCAGATGTCCCACCTCTGCCCTGAGGCCGAGTAATGCTGCGTACATCACTAGCCTTCTTTGAGCTTCAGTTTCCTTATCTGTTCAATGAAGGCATTGGAACAGCTCTCTAATTCTTAACCTTTTGGATGTCATAGACTCTGTTAAAAATCTGATCCTCTTTCTTCTTGTCTCTACTCCCCACCCCTAAAAATGGACACATAATACATTCTCTAAAATTTCAAGGGGGTTGTAGACCATTTGAGGTCCAGGTTTTCAGTGAGGGGATTCAAAGTTTTAACGAGACTCCCCCAAAAAACTAAAACACCCCAATTTTAAGAACTTTGCTCTCAGGTCTCTGTGGGCGATGATTTTGGAGAATTCAATGCTGGAAAGGCCTGTCTGCCTGCTTATCTTGGTGCTGCCCCTTGAAGGAGTCTTTTGCTTCATTGAGCCACACAGTTTTCTCATCTGTAAAACAAAGATAATAATATCTGCCCTGGCAACGTTATAGGATTGTTAGGAGAATTATACCGCAATCAAGGTAAAAGGTTTTATAAGCCAAAAAGTATTTTATAATATGAGAGCTCAATTAGCCAGCTTACTTTGTCCTTTTCTAACATCTGGGGGCTGGTGGTGACATCCAGTCAGAGCTCACCAAATTCCTGATATGAGGACTGAACCCCACTTGTGTTCTCTTACTGACAGATGGTCCTCTCCCCACTCCCAGGGCCTCACTGAGGCTGCGCCACGTTCCAGAGTCCAGGCCTGTGAACATCATTTCCATCAGAGCTCTCCGCTCCTTGTAACCCCCGTCTCCCTCTACTCAACATACTGATGGTGGGGACAGTCACGTGGTCACCCACCCACTTCTATTCCACAAGGTGGCAACAAGCAGTCCGGGAGGAAGGATGGACTTGATGAGTACAGTGCCATCTGTCCCAGTCCTGTGGTCCTCTCCATCACACTCCCATTTCTCATGTCTAAATTTGGGGGTCAACATATGAACCCAGGACTCATTCCCCCAGGATACTCTCAGACTGGAGAGCTGCAGAGACAGGCAGGGGCAGCCTGATTAGAGGCTGGGACACACACTCACACACCCAGTCAAACTCACCCGGGGTGGGCTGTGTCTGTCACAGGCTTGACCTGGCCTGTATGGCACCAAGGCACGACATCAAAGGAGGGGCGTGGTGGACTTGGCAGTTCCCCGGGCATGTGGCTCACCTTCCTGCCAGTATTTTCCACGACAAGACTTTACTTGCCGCCTCTCTGGTAGCATAGAGGATTAAAGACTGCTCTGCTTCTAACAGAGGCCTTTGCCAGCCTGGGAACACGGCTGTCTGCAGCCCCTTCTCACCCCCTCCTCGGGAGTGGGGATGATGTGAGGAGAGAATGGACCAGAGCCAGGCCAGCCCAAGATGCTAAGCCCCTGCTGCTGGGAGTTTTCATTGGAAATCACTGGGAGCGGCAGAGCTTTTGATGCCTTTCTCTGGTCCCATGGCCTTGAACTAGAGGGCTGGGCCTGAGGTTCCCCAAGAAGCATGAACATGGTGCCCGGACAGCAGGCAGGAGAAGGGATGTGATTGTGAGCCAGGGGGGAGCTTCATGTCTCCCTGTACAAGGGATCATGGGGATCCAGGCTTAGAACCATAGCCAGGCCTTGGCCCAAAGGGTCCAGAACTACACTGTCTGGTATGGTAGCCACTAGACACATGTGGCTATTGAGCACTTGAAATGTATCTTGTCCTAAGTGCTATGTGTTGTATAAAATACACACCAGACTTCAAAGACTTAATATACAACAAAAAAGAATATGAAATATCTCATTCATTATTTTTATATGGATTACACGTTGAAGTGATAATGTTTTGTACATACTGGGTTAAATAAACTATATTATTAAAATTAATGTCACTCATTTCTTTGAAATTAAAAAATGTGGCTACTAGAAAATTTAAAATCACATACCTGGTTTGCACTATATTTCTACTGAACAGTACTGGTCCTGCAAAAGTGAAGCAAAGAGCCCATCCAGGGTGGTCAGCTTTGGAGAGAGGACCAGCAAGGAAGGGCCTGCTACGCCCTCCTCACAGGCCTCACTATGAAGTTCACCTGGGGTTAGGAGCCTCTGCAGAGCTTATCTGAGAATGGGCCAGACCTGGAACTAAAACCAGAGCTCCTGGCGCCCATTCCTATGCTGGATTCCCTCAAGACAAGCCCCCATCATTCCCTTACTCTCAGGGCTGGGTTGAGGAACTTGTGGCTTGTGGTGGAGGGGATGGAGGATATGCCCCCTGGGATGCTGTGGCCTCTGTCTAGGGGAACATACCTGCTGGACCCACTGAGGTTTCAGGGCCCAGGGGAGGAGGTAGTGGTGGAGATGGTACCCATTTCTTCCTGTGGGGAGGGCTCGTCACAGCCTCTGAGCTCAGAGAAGAGAGAGACCCCTTCCAACACAGGGCATGTTCTATTATTTATTAACCCCGAGGAGGGCTGCCCACGCCGGCCTTCCAGCTGGTTAATTGGATTTCATGACAACTTTTTTAAAGGGAATTTTCTGAGGAGCAGTGTTGTGTCCTGCCCCAGGGGTCCTGTGAGGTTTCCTCTATCTCCTTGAAAACACAGTCGCTGCTGTATAACACGGAGCTTTAATCATATATGTCAGGCTAGTCCCAGCCCCATCGGAAGCTGTGGTGAGGCTCACACAGCCCTTGATGCTCAGGGATGGGAAATGAGTCCCTTTCTTGGCTGAGATGAAGAAAATATACACTGTGTCTGATATGCGGGGGACTGCTGGTTAATTTGTGTGCCACTTCTGTTTTGATTACAGCCCCCGGTAGGTGAAAGTGTGCTGCTTATCAGAATCAGAATGCCATATGTTTGCATTTCCTTCTGATGAGGAGACTCTAATAAACATAAGGTCTTGTGATAATAGTTATTATCAAGGCAGAGGCCCTATTTAAACAATTATTTGGAGAATAGGCAGCTAAACACTAGTGCATTGTGATCTGTTCATTGTCCTTCCTCTGTGGTCAGTTCTGCCATGGTTAAGACTTCATCTAAAGGATGCTCAGGGGTGAACAGCAGGGAAGGCTCCTGCTCATTCACGGCCACTCACTGCCTCATGGCCTAAGCGACAGATGAGGAGAGGTGCAAGGTCTGCTATGCAAAATCCTCAGATGTCCCGAGCTATGTTTTCAAGCACAGGCGAGAATGCTCGGTGTTATGGTAGGATTTACTGGAGAGCTCTTTTTAACTGTTAGATCCCTGCCAGAATGTGTTCATTTACAGGAAGGGTTGCTGAGGACGGAGGCTGAGAAACTTAAAGCAAGAAGGCAAGGAGCTGACACCCACGGTCCAGTGTCTTTCTTTTGCTGAGTTCTGACAGTAGACGCTTGTAGTAAGTATGTGCCCATAAACCACTGCCCTGTGGTCCCCAGAGAAGAGTCCTATCCCAGGGTTTGGGAGAAACCCTGGAGAGAAGGGATGAAGGGGAGGCACTGAGGCACTGAAACCCCTAGAGATGCATCTAGCAGGAGTTCAGGTAGCCAGGGAATCCCTTTGACTGTGGGCTCCCTCTTCTTGGTGTACTTATTCATACCCCCTGAATGGTGCACCACATCAACAATGACAATGAGCACAGAGCTATTAGTATCATATGCCTGCACTGTGTAACATGACTTACATGCATTATCTATTTACACATCCTAATAACTTAGTGATGTAGGTATTAACATTAGCCTCACTTACTCACGAGGAAACCAGAGCTTAGGGAAGTCAAGCCATTTACTAGACACGAGATACTTAGAGCAAGGATGTGCCCATAAATCACTTCACAAATTTAGGGAAAGCCAGGATTGTAACTAAGGTCTCTGATGCTAAAACCCATGTTTAATTCTGACTTTATAATTATATATATATATATGAAGATTCTAGCTGAAAAGCATTATAGATGGGGGGGGGGTATTACATTTTATAAGTCATGGACCAGCCTATAATAGCCTGGGAAGGGTTCATACAAAATGTGGACCTTGGCAGCAAGCTAGGAAGGGTGCTCTCACTAGAGACCAATCAGCCGACATCTTGATCTTGGACTTCCCAGCCTTCAGAACTTCCCAACTGGCCCAGAAAGCTGTTTTCTTGGTTTTCCGCCAGCTCATCAGCCACAGGATCCAATCCATTGCCAGCACAGGCTGTTACAACTCCAACCTGGGTCCAGAGATGGGCTATGGACTGTGCAGGCATAAAGGATAATAGTTTAAAAAAACAAATATACCAGAGGGCAGACAGCAGAAGCAAGAAGAACTACAATACTGCAGCCTGTGGAACAAAAAGCACATTCACAGAAAGATAGACAAGATGAAAAGGCAGAGGGCTATGTACCAGATGAAGGAACAAGATAAAACCCCAGAAAAACAACTAAATGAAGTGGAAATAGGCAACCTTCCAGAAAAAGAATTCAGAATAATGATAGTCAAGATGATCCGGGACCTCGGAAAAAGAATGGAGGCAAAGATTGAGAAGATGCAAGAAATGTTTAACAAAGACCTAGAAGAATTAAAGAAAAAACAAACAGAGATGAACACTACAATAACTGAAATGAAAAATACACTAGAAGGAATCAACAGCAGAATAACTGAGGCAGAAGAACGGATACGTGACCTGGAAGACAGAATGGTGGAATTCACGGCTGTGGAACAGAATAAAGAATAAAGAATGAAAAGAAATGAAGACAGCCTAAGAGACCTCTGGGACAACATTAAATGCAACAACATTTGCATTATAGGGATCCCAGAAGGAGAAGAGAGAGAGAAAGGACCCAAGAAAATATTTGAAGAGATTATAGTCGAAAACTTCCCTAACGTGGGAAAGGAAATAGCCACCCAAGTCCAGGAAGCGCAGAGAGTCCCATACAGGATAAACCCAAGGAGAAACACGCCGAGACACATAGTAACCAAACTGGCAAAATGTAAAGACAAAGAAAAATTATTGAAAGCAGCAAAGGAAAAATGGCAAATAACATACAAGGGAAGTCCCATAAGGTTAACAGCTGATTTCTCAGCAGAAACTCTACAAGCCAGAAAGGAGTGGCATGATATACTTAAAGTGATGAAAGGGAAGAACCTACAACCAAGATTACTGTACCCGGCAAGGATCTCATTCAGATTTGATGGAGAAATCAAAAGCTTTACAGACAAGCAGAAGCTAAGTGAAATCAGCACCACCAAACCAGCTCTACAACAAATGTTAAAGGAACTTCTCTAAGTGGTAAACACAAGAGAAGAAAAGGATCTACAAAAACAAACCCAAAACAATTAAGAAAATGGTCATAGGAACATACATATTGATAATTACCTTAAACGTGAATGGATTAAATGCTCCAACCAAAAGACACAGGCTTGATGAATGGATAAAAAACAATACCCATATATATGCTGTCTACAAGTGTCCCACTTCAGACCTAGGGACACATACAGACTGCAAGTGAGGGGATGGAACAAGATATTCCGTGCAAAAGGAAATCAAAAGAAAGCTGGAGTAGCAATACTCATATCAGATAAAATAGACTTTAAAATAAAGAATGTTACAAGAGAGAAGGAAGGACACTACAGAATGATCAAGGGATCAATCCAAGAAGAAGATATAACAATTATAAATATATATGCACCCAACATAGGAGCACCTCAATACATCAGGCAACTGCCAACAGCTATAAGAGAGGAAATCGACAGTAACACAATAATAGTGGGGGACTTTAACACCTCACTTACACCAATGGACAGATCATCCAAAATGAAAATAAATAAAGAAACAGAAGCTTTAAATGACACAATAGACCAGAGAGATTTAATTGATATTTATAGGACTTTCCATCCAAAAACTGCAGATTACACTTTCTTCTCAAGTGTGCACAGAACATCCTCCAGGATAGATCACATCTTGGGTCACAAATCAAGCCACAGTAAATTTAAGAAAATTGAAACTATATCAAGCATCTTTTCTGACCACAAAACTATGAGATTAGAAATGAATTACAGGGGAAAAAAACATAAAAAAGACAAAACACATGGAGGCTAAACAATACGTTACTAAATAACCAAGAGATCACTGAAGAAATCAAAGAGGAAATCAAAAAATACCAAAAGACAAATGACAATGAAAACACGATGATCCAAAACCTATGGGATGCAGCAAAAGCAGTTCTAAGAGGGAAGTTTATAGCTATACAAGCCTACCTCAAGAAACAAGAAAAATCTCAAATAAACAATCTAACCTTACACCTAAAGGAACTAGAGAAAGAAGAACAAACAAAACCTAAAGTCAGCAGGAGGAAAAAAACCATAAAGATCAGAGCAGAAATGAATGAAATAGAAACAAAGAAAACAAGAGCAAAGATCAATAAATCTAAAAGCTGGTTCTTTGAGAAGATAAACAAAATTGATAAACCATTAGCCAGACTCATCAAGAAAAAGAGGGAGAGGACTCAAATCAATAAAATTAGAAATGAAAAAGGAGAGGTTACAACAGGCACTGCAGAAATACAAAGCATCCTAAGAGACTACTACAAGCAACTCTATGCCAATAAAATGGACAACCTGGGAGAAATGGACAAATTTTTAGAAAGGTATAACCTTCCAGGACTGAACCAGGAAGAAATAGAAAATACGAAAAGACCAATCACAAGTAATGAAATTGAAACTGTGTTTTAAAATCTTCCAACAAACAAAAGTCCAGGACCAGATGGCTTCACAGGTGAATTCTATCAAACATTTAGAGAAGAGCTAACTCCCATCCTTCTCAAACTCTTCCAAAAAGATTGCAGAGGAAGGAACACTCCCAAACTCATTCTGTGAGGCCACTATCACTCTGATGCCAAAACCAGACAAAGATACTACAAACAAAGAAAATTACAGACTAATATCACTGATGAATGTAGACGCAAAAATCCTCAACAAAATACTAGCAGAGAGAATCCAACAACACATTAAAAGGATCATGCACCATGATCAAGTGGGATTTATCCCAGGGATTCAAGGATTCTTCAATATACGTAATTCAATCAATGTGATAAACCATATTAACAAATTGAAGAATAAAAACCATATGATCACCTCAATAGATGCAGAAAAAGCTTCTGATAAAATTCAACACCCATTTATGATAAAAAAAAAAAAAAACCTCCCGAAAGTAGACACAGAGGGAATTTACCTCAACGTAATAAAGGCCATATATGACAAAACCACAGCAAACATCATTCTCAATGGAGAAAAACTGAAAGCATTTCCTCTAAGATCAGGAACAAGACAAGGGTGTCCACTCTCGCCACTATTATTCAACAGAGTTTTGGAAGTCCTAGCCACAGCAATCAGAGAAGAAGAAGAAATAAAAGGAATACAAATTGGAAAAGAAGAAGTAAAACTGTCACTGTTTGCAGATGACATGATACTATACATAGAGAATCCTAAAGATGCCACCAGAAAACTACTAGAGCTAATCAATGAATTTGGTAAAGTTGCAGGATACAAAATTAATGCACAGAAATCTCTTGCATTCCTATACACTAATGATGAAAAATCTGAAAGAGAAATTAAGGAAACACTCCCATTTACCACTGCAACAAAAAGAATAAAATACCTAGGAATAAACCTACCTAGGGAGACAAAACACCTGTATGCAGAAAACTATAAGACGCTGATGAAAGAAATTAAAGATGATACAAACAGATGGAGAGATATACCATGTTCTTGGATTGGAAGAATCAACATTGTGAAAATGACTATACTACCCAAAGCAATCTACAGATTCAATGCAATCCCTATCAAATTACCAATGGCATTTTTTACAGAACTAGAACAAAAAATCTTAAAATTTGTATGGAGACACAAAAGACCCCGAATAGCCAAAGCAGTCTTGAGGGAAAAAAACGGAGCTGGAGGAATCAGACTCCCTGACTTCAGACTATACTACAAAGCTACAGTAATCAAGACAATATGGTACTGGCACAAAAACAGAAACATAGATCAATGGAACAAGATAGAAAGCCCAGAGATAAGTCCACACACCAATGGTCAACTAATCTATGGCAAAGGAGGCAAGGATATACAATGGAGAAAAGATAGTCTCTTCAATAAGTAGTGCTGGAGAAACTGGACAGCTACATGTAAAAGAATGAAATTAGAACACTCCCTAACACCATACACAAAAATAAACTCAACATGGATTCGAGACCTAAATGTAAGACCGGACACTATAAAACTCTTAGAGGAAAACATAGGAAGAACACTCTTTGACATAAATCACGGCAAGATCTTTTTTGATCCACCTCCTAGAGTAATGGAAATAAAAACAAAAATAAACAAATGGGACCTAATGAAACTTCAAAGCTTTTGCACAACAAAGGAAACCATAAACAAGACGAAAAGACAACCCTCAGAATGGGAGAAAATATTCGCAAGTGAAGCAACGGACAAAGGATTAATCTCCAAAATAGATAAACAGCTCATGCAGCTCAATATTAAAAAAACAAACAACCCAATCCAAAAATGGGCAGAAGACCTAAATAGATATTTCTCCAAAGAAAACATATAGACGGCCAAGAGGCACATGAAAAGTTGCTCAACATCACTAATTATTAGAGAAATGCAAATCAGAACTACAATAATGAGGTATCACCTCACACCAGTTAGAATGGGCATCATCAGAAAATTTACAAACAACAAATGCTGGAAAGGGTGTGGAGAAAAGGGACCCCTCCTGCACTGTTGGTGAGAATGTAAATTGATACAGCCACTATGGAGAACAGTATGGAGGTTCCTTAAAAAACTAAAAATAGAATTACCATTTGATCCAGCAATCCCACTACTGGGCATATACCCAGAGAAAACCATAATTCAAAAAGACACATGCACCCCAATGTTCATTGCAGCACTATTTACAATAGCTAGGTCATGGAAGCAACCCAAATGCCCATCAACAGATGAATGGATAAAGAAGTTGTGGTACATATATACAATGGAATATTACTCAGCCTTAAAAAGGAACGAAATTGGGTCATTTGCTGAGACGTGGATGGATCTAGAGACTGTCATACAGAGTGAAGTAAGTCAGAAAGAGAAAAACAAATATCGTATATTAACACATATATGTGGAACCTAGAAAAATGGTACAGATGAAGCAGTTTGCAGGGCAGAAATTGAGACACAGATGTAGGGAACAAACGTATGGACACCAAGGGGGGAAAGCGGTTGGGGGGTGGGGATGGTGGTGTGCTGAACTGGGTGATTGGGAATGACATGTATACACTGATGTGTATAAAGTTGATGACTAATCAGGACCTGCTGTATAAAAAATAAAATAATATAAAATTCAAAAATTAAAAAAAATATATCGACCTTGAATTGGCCTTGAGGGAAAGTTACTCTTTGCATAAGTGAGGACAGGACAAGGTTATCCCAGGCTAAGGGTGAAGCAGGGGTGAGGGCTGGGTGACGGGAAGGAGCGGATCAGCAGGAGAGGATACTGAGAAGACAACAGTGGCTGGAGCAGATGCTTCCCTGCAGAGAGCAGGAGGTGGGGTTGGGCAAACAGCCTGGGCTGAAGTCTGCAGGGCACTGAGAGGCCTGAGAGGTGAAGGAAACTGCTAGCCTGGTGGTTTTGGACAATCAGCCATAGAATGGATGGGGAAGGAAGGAATGCCTGGAGACAGATGGGGAGCTTTTGAGAAGAGGTGAGGTCTGGGGTAAATCAGGGCTGTAATGGTAGTTCATTTCCAATTTAAAGATAATTAGAGGGAGAAACCTGGCCCATTATGGGACAAAGGGAGACGGTCAGGGGACTCTGAGGCTCCAGTTGGAGAAATGTGGACAGAGGATCCCTCCCCACAGCTGTCCCCCAGCACAATATGAGGCCACCCAAATCTGGGGTCTCTTGTGCATCCACCCGACACTCCTGTCCTGCGGGCCTGGCTTGGAGCTAGCATCTCCCTTCCCAGCTCCTCCCTGCCCCCTTCTGCAGAAAGGCTGAGACATTACCCATTTCTCCAGCCTCTTGTTTCTCTAATTTTATGATTGTATGAAAATAAGGCTCCCAAATTGCCTTTAATTAGCTTTAATAAGACAGCTTTTTTCTAATTAAAATGATTATTAAGAAACCATTTATTGAGAATGAACGCAGTTGTTAGAACATAGGAGAATTCTGAACTCTTAATAACAGCAGCCACCACCATCCCCTTTAGACCATCAGTTCACCTGCCGCACTCCTTAACTCAGATGGGGTGGCACTCAGGCTA
This sequence comes from Lipotes vexillifer, assembly GCF_000442215.2. Taxonomy (NCBI): domain Eukaryota; kingdom Metazoa; phylum Chordata; class Mammalia; order Artiodactyla; family Lipotidae; genus Lipotes; species Lipotes vexillifer. The sequence continues at coordinate 223,638 of NW_006770857.1, forward strand.
GGGGCCCAGGGTTTCAACCCTCTTCCTCTCCAGGACACCTCCAAGAGCAGCTGCTGCCTGCATTCCTAGTGCCGCTCCTTTCCTCCGCACTGGGGTTCTTACTATAGACTATGGCCCTGGTAAGTAAACCCCGGGGTTTGCCTATCAAAGAAAGAGTCTGTGCAGCTGAGCAAAGCTGGGCAGGCAGACAGAGGGCGGTGAAACTTGGAGATTTACTTCATCTCCCAAGGGCCCTGGTCTCCCAGACGGTGAGAAGCCTGAGTGGGCCCCGGTGGCCTGAGAGGGAGGCCTTTTCGGCTCTTGAGTTTGGCGATGCTGAGGCGCCCGATAACAGGCTGCGCTTGTGGAAATGCACACCTCCGGGTAGTGCGGGAGCTTGGGACTGGCAGAGCCCCGCAGCTCGCCCAGTTCTCCTCACCTCCCTCTCCGGGAGGGGCTGTGCAGGCAGCCGAGGCCAGGGACTTCTGTCGCGGAACGCGTGAGGAGCCTCAAAGGCGCCCGGCGCCCGCAAGGAAGAAGCGGGCGCGGTGCAGCGAGGCGAGACCCAGGCGCTGGACCCGAGGCGCGGAGGTGTAGCTCCCTGGTCCCCAGGTCCCCGGGTCCCCGGCTGCAGCGCTCTCTCCCTCCAGCTCCCGCCCCCGCCGCCCCTGGCTGCGCAGTTGCCCCCAGCTCCCGGATGGCGACCAATGCCTGTGCCGTCATTTTCTCTTCCTGTAGGGGGCTGGGGGCCGGAGTCTGCGGGGCGGGGGGGGGGCTGTACCGAGAGCGGGGCAGAGCGGGGAAGGGGCGATCAGGTCGAAGGTGGCGCAGAAATCGGGGCTGGAGGAGAGGCCCTGGGCATTTTCTAGGGACGTCGTCCGGTCTGTGTCTGCCTTCTCGGGCCATGGGTCCTTGCAGGGACCTGGTCAGCTTGAGGTCTGCTGCGCATTAAACAGCGGTGTTTGTTTTTGCTGTTGTTTAATGTCACAGTGGAAAGAACGTGGGCTTCGAGTCCCACAGCCCTGGGCTCCAATTCGGTCGGCCGAATTACTGCGTTGTGACCTTTTGTGACACTGAACGGAGCCTTAGTTTCCCT
>NW_006770857.1:224722-229843 GCF_000442215.2 Lipotes vexillifer
AGTTTTCTTCTCACGGGCAGCTCTAAGGATTATATGCAAACACTGAGATGAAGTTGCCCAGTCGGAAGCTTGAGACCCAGGAGCTAGTGTGGGAGGAATGTGCACTTGACCTCAGCCAGTGAAGGCGAAGGCAAAGCTTCGAGGCCCTAAACGCAGGGCTCGGAGGTCCTTGCTTCCTGGGTCGCTGGCTGGCGGCCGGGTCAGCCAGTCCTCACCTGTTCTCACCCCAGGGGCGGGTCGGAATCCGCGAGGGCGGATTAGGAGACACCGCGCTGGAGACCCCCGCAGGGGCCTGTTATTCGCGAGTTGGGGGCCGGGGGCTTTGTAAAAGCTCCCCAGGGGGTTCCACGGGGCCGCCAGAGTTAAGAACCGGTGATTCCCTTCCTCTCCAGGGAAGGAATAAACAAAGAGGCCTAGGTGGGGAGGGAACGAAGGGAGCTAGTGGGTCCCCTCCAGTCTGCAGGTGGCCTCTTCACATGCTCACGGCCACAGTCACATGCACGCCCATGCACACACGCACACTCAGAGGGACCCACAGCATCCCGACACAGGCGCGCGCGCACACACACACACACACACACACACGCCCACTCACGTTGTCACGGGCACTCACACCCACACGCACTAATTTCTCCCGGCGAGCCTGGCGGCCGGGACGCTGGCCGACCTCGCGCTGGCGCGGTCGTCTGCAATGGGGTCCCGCCCTGCAGCTCCGAGGGTCTCCGGCCCCGCGGCCCGGGGTGCGCTGCTGATGACAGCGCGGCTTCTCCGAGCCCCGGGCTCTCCGCAGAGCCCCAGCCGGGCCGCGCAGCGCTCGCTCTGGCTCTTTGTTATGCTAATTCCCCTTCCCAGCTGGTGCCAGCTGCCTGCACAATGAGCGCCCCGAGCCCTCGCCAGTCTTCGCCAGCCAGGGAGTGGGGGCGGGGTGTGGGGTTGCTCTGCGACCTGCGCTCTGGATCCCAGCTTGGCCCAGCCTGGCGGGGTGGTGAGCTGCTCCCCTCGAACGCAGCTTTCCCCCGTCCTCCCCTCCCCCACGCTAGCAGGGCCTCGCCCCTCGGGGCCTGCAGGGCATCCACTGATTCATTCCAGTCACCCCGGCTGCGTGTCTTCCAGGTGCCAGGGCTTGATGAAAAGTAAAAGGCTCCTCGGCGGCTCGAGAGCAGTGCGGATGAAAGAGAAGCAGCCGCCTCCCAGACCACACAGCTAATCCTCCCATAAACCTCGAGCAAATAAGGGGAAAGGAAGGACAGGCCAGCTACAGATGTGGAGTGCAGCCTCCGGGGGTCCCCAAATTAAAACTCGTGCAGGGGAAGCACTTGGACCACCACCAAATGACACTAATTGGGTTACGGGACCATAATCTTGGCTCATATGAAAAAAAGAAAGTTACAGTCACAGCTTCAAGGGCTGTCTTCACAAAAAGAAGGGGGAAAGTCCACTATTTCGTTACTCATAAACATGAGAGAGAAGAGGGTTCTCGGATCTCCTGCCTGCGTAGGACAGGCAGGCTGGCTGCTTGAAGGGGAGGACAATCTTGTGTCAGGAGGAGCGGCGCTGCGCCTGGCTGGCTCCGAATGTGTGGAGCTAATGGGCTAATGGATGGGGGTAGCCCTCTCCGGGGAGGGGGAGGGTAACTGTACTGAGACACCGCGGGGGAGCGTGGCCTATCTGGAGGAATGTATTTCAGGCAATTGGTTAGCAGCCATATGCAGAATACAATCATCTGGACGAAAACTCAGAGATTTATTCTTTAAGAAACATCCAGAAGCAGTATCTCGGTTTCACTGAGGGGAAAATAATAAAGGCATACCGGGGAAGTAAAGGAAGGAGTGACACGTGCAGAAAATTCAAGTGAAAATCTTCAGAAAGATTTCCGGTTGTTTGAATCACAAATGTCAGGGCCAGAAGAGACCAAGGCCCTTTGAGTGGAGCCTCATCATTTAACAGATGGGAAATTAAGACTCAGAGAAATTAAGGGCTTGTTGATGGTTAGACAGCCAGTGAGTGGTAGAGCCAGGCAAGAGCCTGCCTCCTAACTCCTAATCTAGAGCTCTCAACATACTTGGTTATATTTCTATGGTTAAGCAACAGAAGTCATTTGATCAGAAACCAGTGCAATAGACTATAGGTAAAAAGTTAGAAAATTTTAGAATGAGTTAAACCGTGTCTGCTCTATAATGAGCATAAGGATTGGAAATCAATCAATTCTTGCAAACTCCACCCCAGGGTTCTTCCTAACACTTAACTATTCATTCATCCATTGCAACACCCAGATAGACAGATGGCCCCAGGATTTCTTTATGGGTCCTTTCTGTGCAGACTAATACCTTTTCCAGAGGTAAGGTATTACCTTATTACCCCACACCCACACACCTGCCAATGCCTCATGTCCCTTGCACATTAAGTCATCTTGGCTAAAACCAGCTAGGTTAAGGCTAGACTGGTTAAGAATTCCAACTGAGCATGCTTACTGGTTGGAATACTACCCGCTGGAAAATAAAAAATCTACTCCAAGGGACTTCCCTGGTGCGCAGTGGTTAACAATCCGCCTGGACTTCCCTGGTGGCACAGTGGTTAAGAATCCGCCTGCCAATTCAGGGACCACGGGTTCAGAGCCCTGGTCTAGGAAGATCCCACATGCCGCGGAGCAACTAAGGCCCTGTGCCACAACTACAGAGCCTGCGCTCTAGAGCCCACGAACCACAACTACTGAGCCTGCCTGCCACACCTACGGAAGCCCACGCGCCTAGAGCCGGTGCTCCACAACAAAGAGGAGCCACCACAATGAGAAGACAGCACACCGCAACGAGGAGTAGCCCCCGCTCTCCGCAGCTAGAGAAATCACGCGCACAGCAAGGAAGACCCAACACAGCCAAATAAATAAATTTATTTTTTAAAAACAATCTCTTCCAGCTGCTGAGTTTCCAAGTAAGGGGAGAACAAGAGGCTGGAGATGGCCAGCCTGGCTCTCCCTGGGTGGCTTGAGGTGTCCCCCAACCCCATGCCCATCTCAGCTGTTCTGCTAGCTCAAATGGCAACTACTGGTGTCACTTATGAGATCCTAGAGCTCGGCTGGGTAGGAGGAGAACCTGTCCCAGAGAAGTTCTGGAACCATCACAGCACAACACTGCATTGTCTCTCACTCTGCCACCAATTTCTCATTCTCACACTATATGTATGGTTCAGTTTTGTCTTCATTTCAGTCCTAACAATCAGCAAGCATCACTACAGGTGATGTACCTCAGCTTATGGAAAAATATATACTCTTGGAACACTGAGAGAGACAGAAATGTAATTTTAAAAATGAAATCCTATTTTGAAGTCATCAATTGGGCTCTAAGTTTAAAGGCAACATAGAAAGAAATGAGGTCTTGAAGTAGGGGCAACCACTCCCTAGTTGAGTTGTTTCTAAACTTAGATCTTGTAAGTGGAAACTGTATCGAAGTTATTTTATAACTACTTTGAGGCCATGTCCTCGAAGTTATAATTATACAGAAAATTCTGCTTTGGCCTCCATTATCAGATATAGGAACATAAGGAATAATGCTTGGTCTGTATTTATTTACTCCATATTGTATTTTTTTCTGAGGAAAAACTAGGTCTAAGAGAATCATTCAATATAGTAATTGGATAAACCTGAACTTTGGCAAATCCTAGGGGTGAATCAGAGGTCAGTGGTTTTTAATCTTTTCATTTGTAAAGGACACCTCTTACGTCTTTCAGGTAGCCAATGTTCTGAAAGATACTATCCTCAAAATAAATTTATTTATTAGGAAAAATGCCTTCATTTTCCCAGAGTTTCTTCTCAGTTTGTGCTGTGTTAACCCAGAGCTGATTTAATTCCAGCCAAGGGTAAAGAAATCTGACAATTTCCTGCACAACTGCTTTCAGGAAATTTTATGATTTCCAATAAGCTTTTGAAATATTAAACATATCTCAGGAACACCAATGACTACTTTCATAGCTGTCTAAGCGTCCTGGGTCCCCAGGTTTGACACCATCCCCCTATTTAATTTCAAACTTGCTGTACAAAACCCAGGAGGCCAAAGAATTTCCCCAAAGAGGATCTGGTACTGTCAGCTCCAGCTTTCAGGGGGTCCAGGGACATTAGCGGAGAGGTCATGGAGGCTCACTGCTATTTCACACCCATAATGTGTGCCCAGGCAAGATCAAGCCACTTCCCCAATATTAAAGTCTTTAATCCTGACAAACTGACAAGGTGGGTACGGCATGCCACCCCATTTTACAGACAAGGAAACTGAGGTGCTAGGAAGTGATGTGGCTTGCTGGCCAAGGCCGTTTGCACAGCTACACTGGCAGAGCTGGAATTTGCATCCAGGAAGTTTGCCTCCAAGTCCCGCGTTACTCTGCTGTATTCCAGTTTCACGAGAAACCCGCAACCATTGTGCCTGAACTGAATAGGAGATATGAGCTAATGCCTATACTTAGTCACAAAGACAGTTTGGTTGGTTTATTGAAAAGCACAGCATCTAAGGACTTGAAGAACAACAATGAGAACCCCTCCCAGCTCCCAGAAAGGACAGACAAGCCGTTTCTCTCTTCCTAAAAAAAAAATCAAGGAAATCCTTTAGTACCTGAAATGGTTTTTCTTGTCTTCATAAAGAGGTTTGACCAAAAAATTGCCTTCTTTCCTTTTTAATCTTTAGACTTCTCCGTAAAGAAAGTGAACACACTCCTCAGTGCACATGGAGTGCTGGATTTCCCAGACTTCTTCCCCTCCAGTCCATCAGAGATCAACTCCCCAAACTTTTGCTGAAATCCCTTGCCTTGAAGGCTGTCATTCTCCATCTTTTCCCTATTATGCACACAGGGGTTGTGTGAGTTTGAGGATGGTATAGATGCCTGAGCACTGTGCCAGATGTGTTTCAGAGAGATCTGCTCACTTCTTAATTGACAGAATACAAGGGATATGTCACATCTGAGCTTAGCTCATTGCAGTTGCCTCAGAAGACATCTGCAGAAAAGCACTGTGTCTAGAAGTATCCGGGTTGGGTTCATGTGTGAGCTGACCAATCAGATGGGGTGGTGGAGGATCACACACCTGATGCCTGGACTCAGCTGCTCCCATGGAATGACCTGATTGGAGGCAACTCCTGCTGA
>NW_006770857.1:229867-244190 GCF_000442215.2 Lipotes vexillifer
CAGCAGGAAGCAAGATCACAACTTACATCTCTGCAGTTCTTTTCTGTGTGTGTTCTCCCCCCAAGATATGGCATTTTATAAGATTTCATAATGTTAAATGAAAGGAACAGTTCCATTGACTGGGGTTGAGAAATACGGGAAATTTCATGAGAAACGACTAATTCATCTCCATACATTCCATCAGTTTCATTGCGGTCAAAAGCAGGTGTTTCCAGGCTCTGAATAAGTAGTTTGCATTTTAAAAATTAACAGATTGGACCAACACCAAGGGAAAAAAATACAGCAATAGACAGCCCACCAGAGAATTGTTTACCAAAGAAGATGAAGCTCATGGTGATGGTTTGCAAACACCACCAGACTAGCTTGTGTAAATTCCCTTCGTTTAGTCATCGTTCTTCAGCCTGTCACAGATACTGAAGGGAAATGCAGAAACAGGAAATTACAGACTATTTTAAACAGCATGTTTTATTAAACTCACTTGCTGATGCACTTTATGGCAGGATGTGAGATTCAAGTGTTCATAACTTACATCTTTGCAAGTGCTTTTCCTAAGTGAATTCGCCCAGCTAAAATATGGCAAGTACACAGGGCTGGAAATAATCTCTAAACTAGTAACTGAGTTACTCCAGGTCATGTAGCTACATCACATAAAATGGAGAAGTTTTAGCCAAGTGAAGAGAATATACCTTGCTTATTCACTATACTATAAGAAAGCACTGGAAGCATCGTGCAGTTAACTTAAAAGATCCTTAATGCATTTATTTTAAACCACAGAATCAAAGCACAACAATCTTAAAATGAATTCCTAGAAAACATACATTGTCTCTTTTATTATTTAAATATTGATTTCATTCTTCTCTTCACAGGACATTTCTGTATCTAGTTTAAACCACCATTATTGATGCCATGTTGAATCCTTGTTTTTGAATAAGGCCTAGTAATAAAACTGGCAGGAATGTGATTACACTACAAATACAGTGACTACAAATTTCAGGGACTGTCATAAAAGTGGATTTGAACAACTAATTATTTTCAAAAACGTTTTCTGCTCGTAAGTTGTTTGAGGGATATAAAAGCTTAGCTGCATTGCAAACAAATCCTCATATCCCTGTCTGATATTTATTGTGAGGCTGGCACCTCTTAACACCCATGTCTTCGGCAAGTTGTTCTTGGCTCTCTTCTTGATACACAGAAAAGAAGTACTCAAGGGAAGCTGTAGTGCAAGTTCACGTTTGGAGGGGTGGGTAACCATGCTTTGATGGAGTTATAATCTATGAGCTCTAAAAGCAAATACCTTACATTCACTCGCTCCGGCATCTATTTAACAAAGTAGCAGGTAAAATGTTCAACATTTCCATTGTCTTAAAAGATCAGGCCGAAGATGCTTTACCCTAATTATTGATTGTTGTCAGATAGTCACTGCCACTAGGTTTAAGTTTTTCCTTAAAGTTTCAGTTTTCCTCCCAGGTCCCTGTCCCTACAATCCTGTCCCTAGGACACCTTCAAGGTGAACTTTAGAGTAATAGGATTTTAAGAGTGGAAGCATATAATGATACCTTTGCCCTTTTAAAGGGCCTTTGCCAGGCTATCCTCCACAAATCACACACTTTAAGAGAGGAAGGACCAGAGGCAGAGGTTAATGATTTGGTTACAGACATGCACCTAGATGCCTAGGGGAGTAGCAATTAAAGGCACATTTGGGGAGCTGGGCCATTTTCTTAAGTGAAGGTTTCCCCTCATTCAACTTTTAAAAGTCTGGATTCGGCCATATGAGCTTTTCCTTAAAGCAAAGAAAGCAGAGCAATAAGAAAAGGTGTTACTTCCAGCTGGAGAGACAGCAGTGTGCTGTGGAGGGCGGTCTTAGCTTTTCCCATCTCTGAGGATATAACTATAGAACCCAATTCATAGCCTTAACTATGAAGGGGAGCCTTGACCACTCTGGAAAATCTAAGTTAACATCTCTTTTTTTTTTTATTATTATTATTATTATTTTTTTTTTTATTTTTTTACCGGTATACGGGCCTCTCACTGTTGTGGCCCCTCTCATTGCGGAGCACAGGCTCCGGACGCGCAGGTCCAGCGGCCATGGCTCACGGACCCAGCCGCTCCGCGGCACGCGGGACCCTCCCGGACCGGGGCACGAACCCGTGTCCCCTGCATCGGCAGGCGGACTCGCAACCACTGCGCCACCAGGGAAGCCCCCATAAGTTAACATCTCTTGAGTAGAAATCACAAGGTAGGCACAGAGGAGGCCCTAACGCTTTCACACCAACACCAGAAACATTTTTGTTACTTGGATAGGTGTTTAGGGATTATTTTTTAGTAAAGAAAAAGTATGCTGGAAATGTCCTAGAAACAAAAACTTGATTACTAAATATTACACATTTTAATGCTGCTGGATTCAAAGGCACCCGTCATCCTGCAAAGAAGCGCTAGTGGGTTCTGTGGAAAATCACCAACTCCATCATTTTACAGCTTTGGCCACCATTATCTAGTAATGCTGGGGGCTTTTAAAAAGCAAAAATATAAGTCCTTTCTTTCATATTTAAATCTCCATGATGTATTACGCTCACAATAAGAATGCTACTTTAGGCAAATTAACTAGCTTCCAACTAGCTTGCCCCTTTTATCAAATGAAATATTAGCCTCTAAGAAGAACAACAATACAGAATTGCATGCGATACTACTGGCAATAACCCCTGTAGCTATTTTAACCGTTTACATATGGGCCATCTTCTTGACAATTTGACATTTCATAAAGGAATCAGCTAGGATTCAGTAGTTATGGCTTCATGTTATGCTATTTTTTTCAGAAACTTTATAAAAATGAAAACCTTCAGATCCTTTAAGATAAAACCTTATCGATCACAAGCCACATCATTTACTAACACTGTGCTCTTAATCAACAGAAATCTAAACCTACAAACTAGGAGCATTCTGAAACACCTGTTAGATGGGCCTCTCAAAGTACACTTTAACTTTGGAAACGCCTGTGTGGCCACTGCCCATGACAGTTTCTAGACATTTTGAGTTTTTTAAAGGAGAAAGAGCAATGGAAAAGAGAAAAAATAAGCCAACAGTCATTAAAATAAGAAAATCTGAATGAATTTTGATCATTTTAATAAATATATATCAAGAAAACCTCACTTTATTACAACAACACAATCATATACAAGCATCTATCATCTAAGTTTTCAACATCAAATGTTTATCAAATATTGAAAATAAAGGACAAAACATCACTAGACTATTCAGCCATAACACAAGAACAGGTTTTAAAAATTGGTCCTTGTGGACATTGTCCAAATGATGATCCTACTCATACACTGTATGAATGAGACCTATATTTAATATTAATAGCAATAATAAAAAAGCTTTATCTTGGAGAAACTGGGAGGACTTGCTTATTTCCTCCGTTTGGCATTTGGTTCCTGTGAAGTATTGTGTAAGGAGGCCCAAGTCAGCCAGTAACCTTGGAAATGGGAATACAGTTTAGCAGGCGTGGCTGGTGTGGAAGGAAGGATGGTCAGAGGGGTACTCTGAACATCCTTGCCAATGCACAGATGAAAGAAATGATTGAGAAAAATGTTGACCAAATACATAGGAGCTTTTGCCGACTGAGTCCCATTTCTCCAAAATAACTTCCCCCAAACTAAAACCTTTACATTCTTTAAGATAAAACCTTATTGATCACCACATCATTTATCAACATTGTGCTTCGTAATCAACAGCAAAAGTCATATATAAAAAACCACATGCTTTTATAATCTAAACGAGTGAAATGATGCAAAACAGATTAAAGTATGATGCATGCCACTGGTTCATGAACTTCATTGGACAAGAAATCGAAACAAAACAACCCAAAACCCAGAAAACCCAAACCCCAGCAACAGACCGTTGCCATAGAAAAGCTTGAGCAGCCAGTGCTGGTTTCTAACAGCTCTGTCTATTGTTTCCTCCATCCCTTTCTAAAAATGCCAAATCCGAAAGCAATTGGGCATCAAAAACAAAGGAAGAATAGAGATGTTGAATCAAAAGTTGAACGCAATAGTTCGACATTAACGGTTTCCAAACAATATTGATCCACCCTGTGTGTTTTTTTTCCTGTTTGTTAAATCCCTGCTGTACTCTGATTTATCCTTAATTTTCACATTGGCAAAAATTAAGATAAAGTAAGGCACCAAAAATCGCCCTGTATAATATATCTCTAAAAGCCTCATCACCCATCACAGGCAAGCTGGGAACTTGCAGGGATTAGCCTCTACTCATATTGTTGATTGCTGCCCCTAGACAGGTGTGCTTCATTACGTTCTATTCCTATTTTCATCTGTCACACAAGACTGTTGAATCCAAACACTTAACAGCACCAGGAAGCCATTTCACCTAGCTCCCTGTCTTCAGTCTTTTAGTCAGAAAAAAATACTGTATCATAGAGAAGAAGCAGACATTCTTTGCTGGTTATATTGATTTGCTTACCAAATAACTACCTAATTAAGTGGCAAACAGGTGGAAGGTTCTTCGCTAGTGACAGGCGCCTGGAGGTCACGGAAATATCACAAGGGCACATTGTCCCCCATTCTAATCTACTGATCTTTTCTGTAAGAAAACTAAGATATACTTTTAAGCGTCAACTGTGTTCTCGGTAACGTCACCACATTCATAAGTAGCTCGCCAATGCCTACTATACGGACGTTTTATGCAATCTGCTCTCCAGGCATTAAAATGACATGGCATGTTCATGGCATAATTGTATCAGTTGTACAAAACTCTAAAATCCATTCAAAATAAAATTTATGAGAGCTAATTGATCATGCTGTGCATGCTTCAAAGTTTCGGTGAGAAGACGGCTCATATTTTACTTCCTTTGCTGCAGCACAGTTTGTTACTTGGTGAAGGCTCCTTTTTCCTTAAGGACTTTTTCCACGACTCACTTACATTGCTTTTTTCATTATATCCAGTCTCAAAATAATCATAAAATTGGCCTTTGCACTCAAAAGCAAGGTCATTTCCCACAGGTTCATGGCTTAGGGGGCCACCATCCCTGTTGGTGTCATCATTTGCTTTCTCATTTAATTTGGCCTTTTCCTGAACACCAAGTGACCTCACATTAGTAACAAAGATTTCATTGGCAGGTATCTGGCCATCACCCTTGTAAATAGGTGCACTGCCTACATCAAAATCCACCTGGTGGGAACAGCTCGGTAAAGGCAGAGGGGGAGAGGAAGAGGAAGATGAGGAGGAGGAAGAGGCAGTGGTGGAGGCATTTCCGACATTAGCATTGACAGAAAGGGGTAAATTTAGGTAGTGACCACCACATTCTTGGTACAAGCAGCAGGCATGAAACTTTTCACACTCCTCTTTGGCCATCCGAGGTCGTTTCCGGTAAGGACAGTCTTGAGCCATAAACCACTCCTGGGCAGAGGTGCCATTGAAAGAACAGGCAGGAAAGCACCAGTTATTCTGCATGATAATTTCTCCATGGATCCTTTTCATCAAATTGTTTATAAGGACAGATCTTCGGAGGTACACTTCAGGATCATCGATAAACTTTAGCTTTTCTAAGGACATATAAAGGATGTGGGCTCGTTCCTCAAAGATTGAGATGGTCTAAAAGTCAAAAAAGGAAGAGAAAGCTTAGGAAATGGTCTATATTAAAATATCATCACAGCACATTTCTCTCTTGGCAGTTTCTGAGTCTGTGAGTCTGTGATCTTGTTTCCCCAGGTTCATTTAGAGATGCTGTCCCAGGGGCTGCTAATGTCTCCCCTTCCCAGCAGACTCACTGGTGACGTCGAGCACTGGGGAATCCAGCCACAATGCAGAACTCGGCAAGGACAGGTCAGGATGTCTGCTCTTTTACGGCTCAGTGAGGGGGATGCCGAAATGCACAAAACTAATCTATGCTGTTAGAAGTCAGGAGAGGGGGTTCTTTGGAGGGCAGAGAGGTAGTGACTAAAAGGGGACCCAGGAAAGGTTCTGGGTTGCTGGTTATGTTGTTTCTTTATCTGGATGTTAGTTATATGGCTACTTCACACTTTGTGAAATTCATCAAGCTGGACTCTCATGACACTTGGGCCTTTATATGACACATATATATTATATGTCAATAAATGCTTTTTAGAGTATGCCAACATGCAGGTCATCATAAGTATACTTCAGACCCTGGCCTAGCCATCAAGGGGCATGAGATCTGGCTGTCAGATCTGGCTGTCAGATCTCATGGCTCTCTCTGGCTGTTTTTCTGGGTTTCATTCTTGCAATTATCTTTGCTTGATAGAGGGACAAAAATAATGAATGAGGCTCAAACCCTAAAAGGAACTGTTGGTTGAAGGGCCAAAGTAGGCTTTTTCTGGTGTTGGGGAGGAGGAAAGATGCAGAGAGGGAATCAGACGACTCACTCCTGAGCTGTGTGATACCATCACTGTGTGATCATTGCTACAAACCCAGTGGCAATTTGGAAAACTGCTATAAGCCACAACACAGAAACCAAAAAGGACTTAAAATGCTTGTGTCCTGGGGGCTAGCTCTTCCAGGTCATAAAAAGAAAGCCAACCTGAATTAAACCAGCCCAAGCTGACCTAACGGAGGAACTACAAATGCAGGGGAAAGCCCAGCACCTGCCAATGCATGCTGATGACTTTTTATGAGCAGAGTCAAAGTAACATCTAAAGGGTGGGAGTGGGGGAGAGGGAGTAACAAGTGAGGAAGATGATTAAAAGATTAAAAAATCTTCTCTGAGTTTCAAAAAAACTCTGGTCTGGGTTATCCTCTCCTCGATTAAACCAGCAGATTGTTTTTGAAGGAAGGTAGCCATAAGGAAAAGGAACTGGTATTTCAAAAGCTTAGACAGCCAGTTTTGTACTTCTGTGCACTTTCCCAATCCTGTTATTTTCTTCTTATACGTGCAAAAAAGTTAGCTTTGGTTTTTTCCTGGGAATGAATTATATATTTTAACAAATGAAACATGTGTAATGAATGCACCATGAAGGACGTTTCTTACTTTCATGCACACATTCAAAGGATGGTGAGTCCCCCGCTGAGAGGTCAGGAAAAGCCCTGAGTGACCACCCCCGTGTAGGCACATATGTGTGGCATTGGCCATGGTAGCTGGAGCTCAGATACGGGGAACAGGTCAGGGAAGAACAGGTGCATTTCTGCACACGTGAAAGCACCAGTCACCATGACCCTTAATGCAACTTGAGAAAATGACATCATAAGTAAAAAAGACATTCTTCAGATTATATAATTTTGTTATTTCTGGGCAGAGGAGCTCTTGCTGGCTCTTTCTTCAAATACTTGTGAAAAATAACACAGGACCCAAAAAAGTGACAACAATTAATATGGCTCTGCTGAGAAGTGGCTCATTTTCATTGCTTGGGTGGAACAATTTAATTTCTGGAAATGGACCAAGCAACTGTTACTAAGTATCTTAAACTCTTAATAAAAATAATGACTATTAAAAAAAACATACTTTATGGCTACAGCTGCTGAGTGGTGGGTGAAAATCCTCTTCTTCCACATACTTCCTCTTAAAGTATGTGATCTTGGATGTTGTTATAGGATTTGAAACTCCCCTGTAATGTGATCCTGTGGTAATAAATCAGATATGACAAATGACATGCGGTTTGCCAGAGGTTCTCCAAACAAAATACTTGCCTTGCCTTGCCTTTTAGAAGATAACTTGGCTACGTATTTGTCTGTACATGTGGTGATTAAAAATAAACATTAGTCTTAATAGTTGCTATCATACAGAATCCTGTGACCCAGGCTAGGCAAGGATTTCTAGACAGTTATAGACGAAAATGACATATTTCAGCACTTACTAAATACTCAGAATCTTAACTCTATGCACAGGCAAACAGCAACATTCATAAAGGGGAGTAGTGTAATAACTCTGAAATAGTATTAGTATTTATTCCAATTATTTAATTAAACCCATGGTAATATAACACCACTGTTCAAATGTATATATCTTTAACTGTAAGCACTAATAACCAAATAACATTTAAATATTACTGGCTCTCAGTAAGTAAGCAAATTATTATCTGCACACTGGAGTCATAATATTCCTTCTTTTAAAATATAAAATTTTAAATTTTTAAATTTAAAATTAAAATTCAGGATAACAAAAGTCCTTTTTGCTCTCAAAAATGTAACATATCAACCATGAATAAAAGTAGGGCCTAATTTTTAAAGACCAAGCTTTTAATCCTTTTTAGCAAATCTGACTTCAACAAGTACTCATTTTACATTTTAGGTTTTTGGGTTTTTTCCAATCACTAGTACTACACAAAAATCCAAAGGAACTCACTTTAAAGTATAAGAATAAAGAATCAGGGAGAGCATATTTTTTTTCTGGGCTTAAATTTTTTTTTTTTCCTATGATACCAAAGCCAATTGCACGCTTAATAAAAAGAAGAGCCACATAGCTGCTGGCCCAAAGTGCAGATTCCTTTATGTCTCATGGGATAAAGACTTCATTGTCAAGCCCACCAGGGCTTGTGTAGCTCTGAGAGAACCATACAGTTCCAGAAGGTAGAAAACTGAAATGCAAACTGAAGTTTCAAGATCTGGTTTGGTTCTCTTAAAAACACAGATGCCTGACTTTTACCCCAAGCAGCGGCACATGGAAACTCAGGTTTGAATGCAATTAACATCACTCCTGGTCCCTTCCCTGGAGCCTTGGGCTCACTTATGAGCGGTACATAGGCAGCCTGGGACGTCCCTGGAGCACGAGCTCTCAGCTCAGAAGGGTGCCCCAGACACCACCGTTGCCCATCAGTCTGGCCGCAGAGGGCAGCAGGGGAAAGTCAAGGGCAGTACCTGCCAGCGGGGGACCAGCTCCCCGGTCTCCCTGCAGAGGAGCCTGTGCTGGCCCTGGGGGGCTTTGGCCTCCGTAGCTGTCAGCCTCCCATAGTGTCTGGTACCCGGCAATTTCAGCAGCTCCTTCCGAGACAATGGGCTCGCAGAATCTATTCATGGACAGAACCAGAGTCATCTCTGACAGCCTCAGATCTGAAAAGAAAAGAAAACAGCCCTAATCAAGAGCAAGCCAGGGGATGGCCTTGGCTCCTTCTTCGTCTGCTTTGGGAAACTTTTGCGCCTCAGTCCTCCCCTTTGCCCTGAAACATTTTATTATTTTTTCAAAGAAAACCTCAGCAAACTCTCTTGCTGCTATTAGCTCAGCCTCTGTGCTCAGCAATCTGCATTTCATGGGCGGATCTTTAAAAACCCCATTTCTTATTGTTCTCAGATTCCCCTCAGCCCTCTTCCAGACAGCTGCTTTGCCTCCTAAACACATTTTCCTCCTGACCTTCCCGCAGAAAATGTACCGCTAAGAGGCAAGGCCAAAACCCTTGCCGCTTTCTTTCTATTAATAAGGCAAAAATCAATTTTCTAGTCAATCCCCTGAGAGTCTCCTTTGATGAAATCCGCTAATCAATCAAAAGAAAAGGAAGGAGGAGACAGAAATCTTCCCCGGAATCCCTACTGATGCTCTCAGGTTCAGTCTGTTCCGCTGCCCGCTGCCCCCTCTTCCTCTGTTTCTGCAGGGCCAGTTCCACTGCAACATTCTGGGGCTCTCTCCACTTTCTTCTCCCAAAGCGAAGCAGACAGAGACACACTTGGTAGTTGTTTCCACCAGCCCTGATTGGCCTGAACTGGATCTGCCTCCAGTCAAAACACTGAGAGATGAAGACAGAAAATTGGCTCCAGTTTCCAGCCATGAGTTGCAGTCCCACAGGAGCCAAGCACAACATCAACGGAGCAGGCGGAATATTAAACAGGAGCCAGGGCTTCAGGGCCAGAGGCAGCGGACAACTCTACACCGCAAAGCCCAGAGGCAAGGCAGAAACTTTCCAAGAGGCAAAACACCACTGCGCTTCTGTCCAGTTCACGCCCTTCCCTAGGGTCTGTGGGGAAACTGGGAGCCTCTCTACTCTTGGGATGTGCCCTGGGCTCCTCGGCACCTTGGGTGGTGAGGGCCTTTCCCTGGGGGCTCAGTGTCTTCACCTGGTCCTAAGTAGGGCTCAAGGTGGGGTCCAGAGTGAGTGCAAAGGAGAAGAGGATCTAAAGCCAGCAGACCTCGGGGCCATAGATCAGTGGTGACTGCAGAGCAGCCTCCGTGCCTTATTATCCACCAATTCGTTTACGAGACCCAAACCTCCACTATCTCACTTTGCCGTTTAAAGAACTGTCACAAAGAGTGATGACAGGCCTGCTTTCTTGAAGATTGATTGTCTTTCAAATAGACGCTAAGGGTCTAGGTCTTGCTTCCTTCTCCAAATTATACAGCTTGTAATGTTTTGGTGAAAGAGTGAATCTACTATTGTCTCGTGGGAGACTATTATTACCTACATGTTATAACAAGGGTCCACTTCCAGGTAAAAGAAGAAAAGGCACAAGGGGACGGGCTTCATTAAGTAACCATGTACTTCTGGCTAACAGAGCAGCTCTTGGCAGCAATGACTCCATCACCCAGACTTCTCTCTGAGACCTGAAATTCTGTCCCAACCTCACTGAAGAAGTCAGTCAAGCCTTCTGACATACAGGGGAGGTGTCCAGGTCAGTGGCTGGAATTAGGACCCAGCTGATTTGGGCTGCTAAATTACCTACCCCCTTTCTTTTAAAATGCCCTCCAAAGAGGCAGCAGCAAGGACTTATTAGAAAACCTTATTTCAAGAGAATAAAAAAGGTTCAATTAATTCTCTAAAAAGAAATGGTCGGACATGCCATTTATTCTGTTCTTTGAGTCATCAATCAAGAAATTTAGACCACACTGATTTCACAAACTAAGCCATTCTATCACCCCTCAAACTCAACATCCAAACAAAGTATTTATTTCCTGGAAGACTCTTATGAAATGGTCCAATTTCTTAACTTATCTAAGAGACAACTGTATCAGGAAGTGCTATTGCCAGGAGCACATGAATTATATAGCTTTTTCTCGGAGTCAGTAGCCCCTGTCTCATTGACTGCAACAGTATTTTCTCGCTTGAAATTTACACTCACTTTGTGCTAGATTCTGGGAATAAGATCCAAGCTTTTTGCCTACGCGGAAATTTTATTACATATAAACCAAAGCACGTTGACAAATCCATATCGCATAAGACAGAGAAGCATTTGCAGGCCCCTAGCAGCAACTACCTTTGTTTAAAAGGACATTATATGGGCCCTGTGCTATTTTATGTTAGTAAGAGTTTGTCTATATTTTAATGACTTATCCTTGTAGCTTTTTGGTTGTTAAGGATTTCAGCGTTTCTATTTGTTAGTATTGTTTCCGGCATGAAATTCTACTCATGCATTTGAACTTGAAACATGGCATAATAGTTTTTATCTTGGCTGTTTCTCTCCTTTTACGATATCTAGTTTCAGTAAGTTTTTCTTTTCTTGAATGGGAAACTTTTACACACAAAATCCTAAACTGGAGAGGTGAGTTCCAAGAGTGATTTATGTAAGTCCAAATAAAAAATAAACGAGTTGGGATTATTTGGGAGCGGGGAGATTTTGCAATTGAGTCTTCCTAGTCTATCCAGAACTTACACTGGGACGTTAGGAAATTAAGAAGGCAAGTTTAACGTTCATGAAATACTGGAGTATGGGGCACAAAGCCATGATTCTTTTTATTTGTATTATATGTACAGATCCAAACTGTCATTTTTTCTCAGTACAGTGAGATTTACATTATAATTCTGCTAATGAGTTCAGAAGTTGAAATTCACAAATTTATGTGCTGTTAATACTAGTCATGTATAGTAAATTTTGTTTTTTTTTAACATCAGCGGTGAGTGAATTCAAAAGAAGGGTGTTAAAGTGTGTTTTGTCTACACAAGTGTTTAAAAAAATAAAAACTAGAAAGGTCCTAACCTTTTATCCTCAGGCTCCTGCATGTCTGTTTCGTCAGCCAAGGGAATGTAGTAGAATGACACCTCAAGCATTCCCAGAAAGCCAAGGGCTAAAATGTCAAGTTTTTCCAGCAAACGTTCACAGTAAAGTTACCAGGCATTTCTATACAATTTGTTTTTTCCAGATGAGTTGGGCTTCTTCTTTCCTTGGAGCCATGATGATGCTAACAGGGTAGCTGCAGATTCAGTGATGCCTTCCATCCAACAGGCGATCCTGGTCACTCTTTGCCACCCCCTCCCCCTCATCCATCATTAGAAAACATTTTATTAAGAGCATTATAGAAGTTAGAGGTCTGACTCCAATACTGAAATGCAAGAAAGTAAAGGGCTGGTATTTTCGATACACCTTTGACACTGCCGGTCTTAGCTGTCCGGCCCAGGTGTAATCAAGCCCTTGACCTGACACTGCTCCTAACAAGACCTCAACAGCTTGTCCAGCTCGTGGTAGTGGTGGTGGTGGTGGTGGAAGGGGCTGGGTGGGTGGAATGAAATCCTTCAACCCTTCTAAATAGACAGATACTACTTTTCTACCAGTCCCAGCAGTACACCTGTCTGCCCTGGGAAATACCTTTCCTCAGCTGCAGCTCTGAAAGGCCAAAATCTTTAGGTCGGGTCCTGGGGCTGGAATGCGGGTGCTGAGCAGGAGGGAGACGACGGGGTGCCCGGGTGCCCGAGCCCGGGAGCCAGGTCTCCCCATCCCAGGCCTAAGACTGGGATCCGAGGTTTAGAGACCCACCCCCTGCAGGGGGGCAGCAGACACCACGTCCGAGTTCCCACACTGACACACCCTCGCGTGTCGGTGCCGCAGCCCAAGTCCCTCTCCGGGGAAGCGGGCAGAGCCCTGCAGGCCGCCGACCGAAGGAGAAAGTAAACAACACCCCAAGTGTCTGGGAACAAAGGCAAGTTGTCTTTCCACGGTGCTGGAGCCGTGCGCCTCTCCTGAAGAATAAGAGCTATGATTATTCTTCCTTTTCTTCTTCTTTTTTTTTTTTTTAAACCAAGTTTCCTTCTAAGGGCAATAAACACCAAAGGTAGGATTCCAAGGAAATGACTCACGGCGGTTGGCAGGGCTCTAGAGAGGCTGGCCCCGGCCCGCGCTCCAGCCCGCAGCAGATGCCTGCCCGGCCCTCCCCCTTTCGCCGGCCAAACCCACTCGGAGCCCGCGCCTGCGGGATCGCCCTGCGCATCCGTTGGAGCCGGGCGGCCAGGACTCTGCCCGTGCCTCCCGCAGGCGCCCGCCGTGTCCGCGCCACCCTCGGCCGCTGGGCCGCCTCTGCGGTCCCGGCCGGGCACTCCGGAAAGTTGCTAGGGCAGTGGAGGCGGGAGGGGAGGCAGGGAGGAGAGAGGCGGAGGCGTGGACCAGGCGGGCAGCAGCCGAGCCCGCCGGGGAGGTGAGCTGAGGACAGAGGAGCCGCCGCCGCCCGCAGCGCGGCTCGGCTGCCTGGGAGGAGAGCGCGGGGGCGGAGGTGGCGGGGGGACAGAAGGTGTCAGCTCCTGCAGCTATTCCTTTTTCTTGCAAACGCGCGCTCCTGACATCCACCATCCCTCCCTCCCCACCTGCCAAGCGCCGCGGCGTCCAGACCTGGTGGCATCCCTCCTACTGACCCCCGCCCCCCAGGACAAGGGAATAAGCGGCCACCAAGGACCCTGGGGTCTCACTAGAGCTGTGGTCCCCACCCGCCCCTAGACTCGCCTCGGTGCGCGCGGGCTGCAGCGCGAGCAGCCCTAGAGGCGGCGGTGGTTCCCGCCCGGGTAAAGGCTCCGCGGCGCTCGCCAGCGCCGGGAAAAAAGCCCGCGCCGCCTCCGCGCCCAGCAGCGCCCCGGCGCCCCAGCCGCTCCGGGTCCCGCTTCGGCCGGTGCGCGTCCACTCGGTGACCCCGGAGCAGCCCCGGGGGAGCCAGTCAGCCCCAGAAGACGCCCGAGGGGACCGGCTGTCGCGCTCCACCCGGCCCGGCCTCTCCGCCCCCGCCGCCCGCTCCCAGCCCGGCTCTTACCGCGGGGTCAGCCGGAAGGCGGCGGCCGCGGCTCTCGAGCTGCTCCTGGCCCTCTCCGGGTTCGGCGCCAGCCCGGCCGCCGGTGCACACTCGCGCGGGTCCCGGCCCGGCGGCCCGGTCGGCGGTGGCCGCTGGAGCGCGGCGGGCAAGGGTCCCGGCAGGTCCCGCCGCCGCGACTGGGGTGCTGCGCCGCCGTCGCTGCAGACGGTTATGGTAATGAGCGGCTCTGTCTAGCGAGGAGCGTGTGAAACCCGTCAATCCTGTTTGCCATTTCCCCGTGGATTTCCGAGGAGAGGTTCTGCAGGATGCCCCCAGGGTGAGAAAAGGAACATGACAAGCGCGCCCGCTCTCCTTCCCTCCCTCCCTCTCTCTGCTCCCTCCGCTCCCGCCGCCACCGCCGCCGCCGCCGCCGCCGCCGCCGCCGCC
>NW_006770857.1:244276-252406 GCF_000442215.2 Lipotes vexillifer
CTGCGTTCTTCCCTCCTTCCCGCCCTCCCTCCTTCTCTCCTCCCCTCCACTCCCCTCCCCTCCCGGTGCCCGGGGACACGCGGGCCCAGCTCCAGCCCGCAGCCCAGACCCCACGCGCTCCCGGGCTCCCGCCCCAGCCCTGGGGGCTCGGCTCCAGCCGAATAATGTATTCACTCTGCAACCTTCTGAGATGTCTTCTCTTTTTTTATTTGGTTTACTTTTTTGTTGGGCGTGCGTGTGATTTAAAAGAGAAAGAAAGAAAGAAATCTGTGCCTTTCCCACCCTTTGCAAAAGACTTTCTTCTCCTTTGCCACAGCAAACGGAGATGAGAAACAGATGTCTTTGCAGGACCAAGCAGTTATTCTCCCCTCGCCGCCCGCGCCCGCCCCCGCCCCCGCCCCTCTGGAGCTGTAGGAGCTGTATATGTATAAAAAAGCAACCTTGGTCAGACTGCAACTTGAATTGGTAACTCCTTCTGGGTGGGGAGCCTCAAGGGAAAGCCTCCAGGAAATAAAAAAAAGTAATAAAGGAGGCTGTCCTTGGTCACAAGAATTTAATTTAAGCCCCGGAATCACATTATTTTGCAAATAGTAATTTTCCCCTATATTGGACTCAACTGGAGTTTGTGTTTTGAAACATTAATTCATAACTTCTGTCTAGGGACCCCTCCATAGTCGAGATGGGTCATTTCAGGTGTAATGAACACAGGCTTGGAAGGCATAGACCTAATAAAATGGGGGGAAGGCACCTGCACGAAAGTGATACAAAGACTGTAATGTTTGTTTACTGCTACTATGCCAGATGTGCTAAATATAACACTTCTTTAAAGCAGAGATCCTCCGACTGTGAAAAACCAAACCTCTTGCTGCCTGGCTCCCTAGGAATCAAGAGGAGGCACAGACTGAAAATCAGGGAGAAAAGGAACAAGATCAAGGATGAGGATTAGCATCTGCAAATTGAACCCTATCTAATTTGCATGTTTATTTCTTAGAATTGTAATTAAATTTGTGTAATAAATGTTTTCCATTTCATTTGTACGCTTAAAATTTGGGTGACTGACATGCAGTTAAGTGAATTTCTTTTTTTTTTAAAGCAAATGTAGTTTATTCAATAAGGCAGCAAACAAATATTAAACATAATTAGAACTAATCTGCTTTGAAGGTATTTTTGCTGAACTTTGTACATTAAAGACTCTCAAAGGTTTTAAGGGTATTAGGAAGCTGAGAGAAGGCAATTATGCTGAAAACAGACTAACTCAACAGACTTCCAGGAGCACTATTTCATTTTTTCCAAAAGGCATTTCAGGGTTGCATGCCTAGGATTGGGAATTGGGCATCCATCTTGGCTTTATTCTGAACCAGATTAAATTGCATTGGCTCATGCACGATATATAGGCCATTATGATGATAATTTAAGAATTGTAAAGATTCTACCCAGGTTATGGATAGAATGCAATTTTCATTTAGGTGGGGCGAGGAAAGGCACAAGGGCATTTAAAGCAGTGCAAGTACTTGAAAATCTAAGTGTCTAAAACTGGTTAGTGTCTAACTCAAATAAAGAACTAAATGTGAGGGCTTGGAGGCATGGCTTATTATTGTTTTTATCTCCCTGTATTAAAGTTTTATAGCATTTAAAGGACTATGGGGAAATCCCCACATACCCTTAGCTGTGTCAAAATACATAAAACCAAAAGGAGCAAATTAAGCATAAAATTGAGAAAAACATGAGAATTAAGTATCAGCATGGGTTGCATTGGCATCTTTGGAGCCTTGGCTCTGAGAAATGAGCCTTCTGGGATACTGGCATTGCCCTTGGGTGGGGAGGACTCTTGGCTTTAATGTTACGAGAAAATGACATCATAACAGAAGTATGAAATCATTCTGCTTCACAGCACCCTTGTGGTTCTGAGTAAGAACTTGACCCTGTCCTGTTCAGATATGTTAGGTTAGCATGTTTTACCGAAAGCTTTCCCTGGCCTACTTTTAATCTCATGCTTAACGTTTGCAGAAATTCAGGGCCCAACCGTTGACAACACGAACTAATGTCTACAGGCAGAGGAGGCAGTCAAATGTCCGTGGAATGAGAAACATCATTTAAAAATTTCAAGTGAGTAAGTGGTGGCTATGGCACAAGGAAAGGACTCACTCACTATACATCAATAATGAAATATTTGGAATGAATGAATGTAATTTATGAGTTGCAATATTCAACCTGAGAGCTCTGATGTCATCATTCTTGGATGTGTGTGCGTGTGTGTTTGAAGTTCCAAGACAAAAGTTTGATTATGAAACTTAAAATATCTTGAGCTGCAAACTCACTGAAGACCGTGATTGTTTTTCTTCAGTGAACAAAGAGAGTGCCAGACTTAAAGCTGCTGAAACCCATTTCTCAAAAACTTGTTATCATTTGAAAGGGGGATTTCTCAAGTAAAATTTGACGTATTCAGATTACTGTGGACACAGTGCCCATTTGGGTTATAAAAAGTCGGAATTACTGGCATTTTTTAAAAAGTGCAACCTGTTTTAACAACAAAAAGAGATATCTAATATTAAATCTCTCCAATTCCTCTTCTCTTATTCTCAAACCTTCTCTAATCAGGCTTTCTTATCCCATCACTCCATTGAAACTGTTATTGTCAATGACACCAGTGACCTCTGGGTTGCTAAATCCAAAAGGCTTTTCTTGGTTCTCCTCTTTCTTGACCTGTAAGCAGCATTTGACCAGGTTGATCACTCTCTCTTCCTTGTAAACTTATATCCTGTTTCCGGGACAACATACACACCTGGTTTGCTTCCCACCCTACTGGTTCTTCCTTCTCAGTCTCCTTTACTGATACTCTGTGACCTCTGAAAGCTTTAGTGCCTCAAGCCCAGTCATTGAACCTTGTCTCTTCCTTTTAACCACTCTCTTGTGGAAATCACTCAGTCTCATAGCTTCAAATACTGTGTATATTCTGATGACTCCCAAATTTAGATCTCCAGTCGAGATTTTTCTCTTGATCTCCAGACTCCACTTAGATGCTTAATAGACATCAGAGGATTTACAGATCCAAAACCAAATTCCCGATTGTCTCTGTTTCCCCTTCCTTAATATTCTCCACTACAGTTAATAAACCACACTATAGCTTTGGAGTCATCCTTGACTCTTTTTTTTCCTTTACAGCCTACATCTAATACATCCAAAAATCCTTAAGGCTCTACCTTTAACGTTTTTCTAGACTCTGATCACTTCTCATTATCTCTGCTGCCACCACCCTGGTCCAAGTCACCATCATCACTCTTGCCCGGGATATTGCAGTAGCCTCCTCCTTGCTTCAGTCTCTGGTCCTTTCTACGTTCATTCTCAACCCAATAGCCAATGATGTCAATTTTTGCTCAGACTCTTCCTAACGCTCTCCATTTCACTCAGTGTAAAAACCACATCCTTACGATGGCCTACACAGGCTACAAGTTTCCCTTTACTTCTCTGACCTCACTCTGTCTCCAGCTACTTTGGCTCCAGTGTGTCAGGCCTGTGCTTACCTCCAATTTTTTCTGTTCCTCCAGTGTGTCGGGCCTGTGCTTACTTCAGGACATTTGCACTGGCTGTTCCCTCTGTCTGAATGCTCTTTCCCCAGATAGATGCACAGGTCAACGCTCCACCTCTTCCAAGTCTTTGCTCACATATCACCTTCCTAACAAAGCCTGACCAATCTGCTCAAAATTCTAACACCTAATCTCCATATCTTATTTTATTTTTATCCAGAGAATTTATCACCTTCTAATAAGTTCTATATTTTATATATTTATTCTATTTATCACTTATCCCTTCTCACTAAAAAGGTCCTTGAGGGCAGGGATTTTTGTCTTTTTTATTCACCCCTATATCTCCAGCACCTAGCACAGTGCCTGGCATACTGAAAGCACTCAAAAATTATGTACTGATTAACTGAGCAATTAACTGACAGTTTCACATATGTACAGAAACCCAAACAAGGCTAAAATAGAGCTACTTTAGTCTAGTGTATGTAGAGTGGTGAAACAGGCAGTTCATTTTATCACCTACTCATTTGCCTATTCTAGAATTCTCTGACCCAGTGCTCTTATCTGCCCTGCAGCATTCCAGGACCTGAAGACACTCCCAAGATCCCCAAGCACCCAAATTGTTTCATGCTGTCCTGCCTTCACTGAAAGTCCCCAGTACCATGTTTTCATCCAGGTGGGTGCTCGTGCTCTGGACCAGCCCTCCTTTCCGCCAACGCAGATTTCCATCCATTGCCAAGATGCTTGTCCTAAGCCGTAGTCTTCAGGTTACAAAGTATGTAAAGTTGCTCTCCAGAACCCTGTAAAGTCACTTCTTGGCAAAGCCACCCTTTCAGAAGCCAGGAACTCCTCTACTGTCTTTTTCATCCTCCATCAAAACTTGCTAAGAAACCTTCAATAATTATGTGCATTTTATATGCGAGCATTGAGCTAGGAACTGCAGGTGAGGTAGAGATGAATAAGACACTGTTCCTAGACTTAGGGAGTTGTCAGTATAGTGAATAGCATAAGACAGGCATAAAAATAATGATACTATTTAGTAATTCAGGGCATAGTAGCTGCCATGGGAGTTCAATGGTGGGACAGATCACATCCAGCAGTGGGGAACTCCAGAAGGACTTATTGAAGAAAGCAAAATTTGAAGTTGACCTTGAAGGATAGGCTCTTAATGGGTGGAAATGGAAAATGGATGAAAGTATTTCAAGTGGAGGAAACCATTTGAGGCACATAGGTTGGAAAGCTAAAGGCATCTTCAGACAACAGTGAGTATTCCAGTTTTACTAGAGGGGTTAAAAAAAAGCATGTGAAAGTGGAAGGTAGATGAGGCCATAGGTTAATAAACATTGAAAACCAAGATGAGTTTGATTTTAATTTAATGGGCAATGGGGAGCAATAAAGGGTTTTGAATTGGAGAATGACACAATCAAAGCCCAGCTTTAGGAAGAGTAGTGTACAGTGCAGAGTGGTGTTTCAGCAGCCCAGGTGAAGGGAAATGCGGGTCTGTGTTACAGTGGGGGTCCCTGGAGAGGAGGAAGGAGACAGGTACGAGATGTTGCAGTGTTGGAATCTTTAGGATATTTTCATTGATTGGTTGTGGGGAAGGGAGGAGTGAAAGATGACTCTGAGGTTTCTGCCTGAGTTACCGTGTGGTTAAGTGAACCCACAACAAATGAGAAGAGGCAAGTTTGAAGGGAATAGAATGTGTTGCTTCCGCTTATGTTGCGTATGAGATGTTCACGGAACAGACAGATGGAGATGTCCAACAGACAGACATCTGAATATTCTGGTCTAGCTGAGGATAGAATTTGAGAGCAAATTATAAAAATTTAGGATGATTTCAATAACTATGGAGGTGGAAGTCTTAGGACATGATGAGGTAATTGAAGACATTACAGAGAATTTAAGGGTGAAAAGCTTGGGTCAGCACCTTGAAGAATCTGATAATATTCAGAGGTTAAAATAATGTTTTGGCCTAATGTGTGACCTCTTTCAGGGATAGTTGTATTTAATGGTATACTAAGACCCTTCTGGCTTAAATTTAAAAGAAGAAATTTGGGATGGGTTGGTGGATGGGGGGTAGCAGGCATTCTTTCCTGACTATCCTGACATCACAACACAGAAGTGGTTATATGCTGTGCTTCCTCGTGTGACTGAGTCTACTGATTTGCCATCACAGGTGGAAAGGGATTTGATATTTCATCAAAGAATCTTGAGAAAATCCCTGAAAAGAGGTAAATCATTGATAACAAGCTTGGAGTGTTTTCTCTCAGGGATATTTGTATTTTAATAGGAGTCTCCTAAATACCACACAAATTTTAATCAAAGTAATTAATAATTAATGACATGATTTGAGATATAACACAAGCCAATAAGTATTATTTCTGAATGGAAATCGCACAATGTATATGATCCCTTGTTCAGCGTACTCTTTGGGGGCACCTATATTAGTGACTAGGTAGGAATGGTTTACAGTAAACATACCAATTATCTGTAAAGAGATGTTCTTCCAACATACTTGGTAATTTTTGCCATTTAAAAATTTCTATTAAAACACTTTTAATGCTGTTAATCTTGTATTAGCTACAGGAGTGTGGTGCTTGGGTGTACATCACCCTTACTATTCAACCCAAATCTTCAGGAAAAAGATGGATCCACGTGAGGCATAAAAGTTGGGTGGGACCTGGATAACCAGAGATGGGGAGGGAGGAACCCCCCATGAGGATTAAGGGCAAGTGCTTACATGGTGTGATCCAGGGATGAGGGACTGGATGGATAGAAGCCAACTCTAAGGTTTAAATCTTCATATTTGGAAAGATGGCAGTGCTATTGTCGGAAGGAAGAATTATGTGAGCAAGAAATGGTCAATGTGTGTGTGTGTGTGTATGTGTGTGTGTGTATTGGGGGTGGGGTGGGTTTAAAGTTTTTACAATATGAACTTTTAACAATATTCATTTAATAAATAAATAAATGAAAAATGGTGATATGAATATTTTCTGGGTATATCACCTTTTTCTGGTAAACTATTTTCCTTTTTTTTCTTCCAAGGAGATTTCCCCACCCATATTCCTTTCCTTCCTTTGGGATCAAGGGCCTGTACAGTTTTTTTCTTGACCAAAAACTTAAGCACATGTGTTCACCTGTGCCAGAGCACTAGTTCAGAAGTCTGAGTTACTGAATAAAGAGGTGCGGTGTTTCATCTAAATCCTGAAGACAGATTTTGGCAAGGCCAGGGAGAGGCTAGGCAGGGTTGCAGGAGGGGATGCAGAGCTGGCCAGCAGAGTGGACCCCAGTTAATCTTAAGCTTGAATAGAAATCTCACCACATAAACAAGGGTAGGATCCAAAATTCACAGTTTTGTCATCCTTTTAAAAAAAGACATAAACCAAGGGGAATGAGACCTCAAAAGGGGGCAGTCTGTGGAGAAACTGTAGCTACTTGCAGTTTGATTTCAAAATCCCTTTCCTACTTTATTTACAGATAAGTACATTGTTGTAAAACAGATAAGCTAAACATTTTATGAGGCTTAATATCAGAACAGCAGGTTATATTTATGATACTATGTCATCATATAAAGAAGCATTTATTAAGTCACTAATAATTGCATTGGCACATAGAGAATTAATACAACATGGTTCTTTCAGGGGCTTGAGGAGTTGGCAGTATTTTCTTGGACTCGCCTTTTGTCTTATATATGTGTAATTTCTAGAGGTCTTTTCATCTTGGTGCATAGCTATTCTTTTTTTTTTTTTGCAGTTTTTAAAAGATTAAAGCCTCCGAGAAGAGTTTTGGTAGCTGACGAAGGCAAGGATATAATCTGATTAAGTAAAATTTAAAGCTATATAAAATTATAGAGATCTAAGTGTGACCCTAATTACATTTATTAAATATTACCCAATTTGTTTTAAGTGGTATGCTGTCTCTTTACTGAACAAATCAATACTGGGTTTAAGTGAAATATGTGTGCTTTTCACAAGCATGTTTGATTTCCACAGGTCAAATATTCTATAACAGAGACTAGGAGAAGGAAATCAGTATTGTGAAGGCATAAAGCTCTAATTAGGATGAAAATGTAAGGGAAATATGTGGTTATCATTCTGACTGTCTGTAGGTATTAGCTTGATATCGATTTACTTCATATAGTGTCCACGTACACAATGCCAATAGAGTAAACCAGCTGTATCAATAAGTAGTGTCAGGAAAGGGGAATAAGGAATCATGTTTCACCAGGGGGATAGTTGAAGACAAATCTGTCTTTGAGCATTTTGTTTTGTATTCCTAGTCTCTGAGTGATATAAAATGCATAGGCATATCAAAGTTCATAACAAAAACTGCTTATGCCACCAGGAAGATGTATTTATTTTCAATAATGTAAAGGGAAAAGCATACAATTGAGGTGGAGAGAGAGAGAGAGAGAGAGACAGAGACAGAGAGACCTGCAGCAGACATCACCTGAGTGGGAAATTACACATCCTGCACGCACACGCCCGCTCTGCACACACATGCACAGAATTCATCTCTGACAATTTAATTGTTTAATGGTAGGACTAACAAGGAATCCTTTCTAAAGTAATGGCATATAAAGGCTTCCTAGTGAAGTTAATATTCCTGC
>NW_006770857.1:252416-269402 GCF_000442215.2 Lipotes vexillifer
GGTGTTTCCCATTTGTGCAGTTCTGCCCTACCAGACTCCTGGTGTTTGATGGGGGGGAATCAGGAAGGGTGGCGTGTCTTTGCTCAATTGCAGAATCTGGAGAATGCCTTAGCCTGTGACCTTAGCGTCGAAAGCAATAAATCCGAGGCCATGATTGGCACCAGAGCAGTCGCTCCCATCAGTTGTAATGTCTTGGCTTGCAGTCTGAGGATCTGGTCTTCGTGGACTGTAGGCTGGGTGTTTTGAGCACAGGGCCCTTGCTTCTTATATAGTTATCTGTTTTCTCTTTGCTCACTAGAACCAGGATTTGGCAGCCATTTGTGCTGAGTTTCAGGACGCCGGTTTGACCAGTCTTCCAGATAATGAAATGCATGATGTCTCAGATGCTAGGGTTTGAATCCTCATCCTGAGCCGCAGTCTCTTCTCCTCATATTTCCTTATGGTTCAGCCTGGCTCATTTCGGCGCTTTAATTGGATCCCTGGGTGGCCTTCCTGTTACAGCAGTGTACACAACCACAGATGCTCTGCGAGAAGAATAACTGTGTCTCAAGAAGCATAAAGTTCTCAAAGCAGACCCTAAAATGTTCTCATTCTGTAGTTTCCATTCTTAAATCAATACATTTTACATTTATTACTCTGGTTATTTAACTTTGAAAAAAATGTTTTGTTGCCTGCATCAGAGAAACCCAGTGGTGGTGGTGGAGATAGAGTTTGACCACAATAGAGAAGCTGGTTTGTTGTGGAGCGGCGGTTGCCCTTTGGTTGTGGACTGGGTTCCAGGCTGCCTGCTTCTCTCCCCGAAGGTCTGTGTCTTTCAGTCTAGGAAAAAGCTTAGTAGGCAGAGTTGAAAATGACAGACTATTTTAAACACACGCTTTACATCCCACAGTTCTGGTTCTTACTTCTATTATCATTACTTATTCATAGACTTTTATTCCCAAATATCATTACCCTTTACAGTAATAGGATCAGCAAAGCGACCACTTAAAACAAAATAAACACACACAGGAATCGGAGGCACAGAAACATTTCCCCCCTTCTCTCCAGCTTTCTGCCTCTCTCTGACTACCTGGGGGATAAGCAGGTCTTACCAGGCACTAAGAAGCTCTGCTGCTTCAGAAATACCAGTGTAATGGGGGCTTGGCAGTGGGAAATGATATGAGGCCTCCAGCAGTCTAAGGGAGCAGCAGAGAGGTAATGAAATCTGAAAAAAAAAAAAAAAAGTGGGGGGGGAGAAAGAAAGGAGTGGAGGAAGGTGGAAATCAGGAAGAAAACTAAGAAGAATATACAGTGTGCATCCCTTAAACTCAATTTCAGCAGAGGAAAATCCCTCCCATTTAATTTAGAGCGACTCTAAAGTGGGATCACTTACTTATTCCTTGTATAGTAAGAATAGCCACAGTATACTGAGGGCCTACTACATGCTCAATGCTTTCTGTATGTTATTTGATTTGTACAGCTGTTAATAGCAGGTGTGATTATCTCCAACTTACACTTAAGGAAACTGAGGTTTAGAAAGGCCAAGTGACTTGTCTAAAGTTGTATGCCTCAATCTGGTGGGCCCAGAGCATAAATTTAGATTTTATGAGTCTAAAACTGCTCACTAGAGTTTTTTCATCCTGACTCCCACTATGTTATATTGCATTCTATTTTATTCAGTCATTTGTCTCTCCACTCATATATTTATTTACATATATACCAACTTGTTCCAGGAAAGATTTAAGATGGTGTAAAGGCCTTGGAGCTACACACATATCTAGGCAGCTTGCACATGGTGAGGACATTCTACTTATTTGTTGATTGAGCTGCAGAACATCAACTGTCAAGAGTTCAGAATTCTTTCACTGTGGAGTTCCCTTCCTTTTTTATCTTTTAAAGTAGGCCAGCCAGAAACCCATCTGTGCAGGATGGCTTGGGCCCAGAAACTGAGCTAACTAATCTCCCCAAATCTCCTTTACGTCTATGCTTCTATAAAGGACTAGATTAACATGCTGTATGGGAATTATTTTTTTTTCTTTAGTAATTAATTACAGAGATGTAAAAATTGAGTTGTTAGGAGGAAAAAAGAGTAACTTTACCATGATGTAACCTGACAAAAACTACTTAAACCAGGTGATCAAGGTCAACATTAAAAGTGATAAATCACGCTGATAGTGTGTACCCTTGATATAATGTGATAAAAATGGCACTTTATCTCTGTAGTCTTCCGCCCCCAAACTCATCACTACCATCCAATCATGAAAAAATGTCAGACAAATCCCAACTGAGGGATTCTAAAACTGCCTCACCAGTATTCCTTGAAACTGTCAAGGTCATCAAAAACAAGGAAAGTCTAAAAAACTATCACAGTCAAGCGGAGCCTAAGGAGCCAGGATGACTAAATGTAGTTTGCTGTCCTGGATCAGGAAAGGACATTAAGTGGACGCTAAAGAAATCTGATTAAATGATGGACTTTAGTTAATTGTAATGTATCAGTGTGAGTTCATTAATTGTAATAATGTACCACACTAACGTATAATAGGGGAAACTAAGTGCAGGAACTCTTTGTACTATCTTCTCATTTTTTGGTAAATCTATAACTTCTAAAAAATAAAATCTATAAAAATACTTTCACACACACACGCACACGCACGTGAATTGACCAAGATTTTTGGGAGAAGAAATGGTATGAGTGGAAGTAGAATATATGTCCCTGTCCTGAAAACCTAACCCAATAATCAGGATGCGTGTTTCCTGGATTTTTATGACTGGTTTTTTTTTTTTTAATTAATTAATTTTATTTTTGGCTGTGTTGGGTCTTCATTGCTGCAAGTGGGCTTTCTCTAGTTGTGGCGAGCGGGGGCTACTCTTCGTTGTGGTGCGTGGGCTTCTCATTGCGGTGGCTTCTCTTGTTGCGGAGCACAGGCTCTAGGCACGCAGGCTCAGTAGTTGTGGCTCGTGGGCTCTAGGGTGCAGGATCAGTAGTTGTAGCACACGGGCTTAGTTGCTCCGCAGCATGTGGGATCTTCCGGGACCAGGGATCGAACCTGTGTCCCCTGCATTGGCAGGAGGATTCTTAACCCCTGCACCACCAGGGAAGCCCTATGAGTGGCTTTTGAATAACTGAAGATAGGATCAAGCTGCTGAGGAAGGTCCACTCAGTTCCTGGTTCCCAGCAGATAATCCTTGTTGAATGAATAAATGCCACTGCCACATACACTGAAGGAGCTTTTCTGGCTCTAGGATGCATATAACTTAGTTTGGGTTCCAGACCTTCCAATGATGGTACCCTACACCCCAGTCCAACATGTAGCTACTCCAAGGTCTCTGTCTCATTCTTCACAACCCAGCAAGAGTTGTTGAACCACTCCAGAAACTGGTCAAATAACTATTTCCATTCAAAACTCTAATACCACATCCTGTTTGGATTACTATTTACTGGGGACATCCAAGGTCTCATATGGAGCAGTGCCAGTTACGTTGTCACCAGTAGGAATCACAACCTTTTGCATATCACAGTACAGTTGTTGCAGATATATCAATTTCAATATCTTTGAAATTGTGGTAGTTATTAGGTTTGCTACTGTATATTGATATTTAATGCATTAATAAAAAGCCCATGTATCACTGTATCAAACATTTAAAAATATTTTTATTTTTGATAATTATATTTTAATATAATTGGTTTCCTTTGTAATCATATGGTGATTCTAAAATGCAATTAAAAACATTTAAATAAATTAAAAACATTTGGACCCCTGCGAAGGGGTCCAAAGGCTTCTGCAAATTTCCTAAGAGGCTCATGGCACAAAAAGATTAACACTTGATGTAATGGAATAAACACTCATGAGTCCTAAACTGCATATTCTCCATCAAATCCTTTGACCTCTAGGTTCCTCATTTTTCTGACCGGTTCCCACCTTGGGGGAAAAATTGAGCAGATGAAATATTTTTAACAAATAGGGAGATGCTTGTAAATTGCGAACCCATGTACATATAAGGAATCATTGTTATTACTGTTATGTATGTTTGGCCATTAGATAAGAATGACTTTTTATTGAGGTTTTAAATGCAGTTCATTACTAGGAATACTTCTCACCCAATGATTTAGGCCATGCTTACATGAGTAAAGTGAAATGGAAAATTGATTCAATTCTCTGGATAATAATGCATGCTAACAGTTTCCTACATTTGCCTGCAACATCCAGATAAACAAATAAAATGTGATTTTAACTTGAATTATCAGCATAGCTATATCACAATCCTCAACTCTTCTTTGAATGTATAGACTCAAGTGCCAGAATTGAAGTTCTTAATTCTAAGAGGAACAGAATCTTTTCAGGCCTTTATTCTAGAGATACTCCAGTTGTGCACATTGAGATAGACCATGTGTTCTAAAGACATAAGTGGTTTACTGTGCACTGAAACACGTATATATCATTAATTAGAAATTTTTTCTGTGTCAGGCAACATTTTCAATTCCATTTGTTTTCACAGATCCCTAAACCACTTGAACTTCTGTGTAATGCATATGTCTCAGGACAGTGTTGTCCAGTTAGACCCACAGTATTTTTCCGTCAGAGAATATTTTAAATGGAAAGGCAGGCTTACTCTTGCCTTACAGTGTATAGATATTAAGCATTCTACACACAACTATGTGCATTCATCTTTTAAGAAAACTTACGAATGAAATGTAAACTGACAGGAATTGGATTAGGTAGAAGATCCAATAAAGAATGCAACTGGAAAGTCTTAATGAATCTGATACCTTCCACCCCTGATGTAAAAATAAATGCATTTGTTCAGTTTAAAGAAATCAGTAATTACATTTTCTTTCTCTGCTATCTCACCCCCCTCCCCAGCTTCTCATACACAACTATACAAATGTAACTCTAAAAAGGAATCTAATTCAGTTGATGATGCATTTGTGTTGTGAAGATACACTATACCTATATTGACTCTTTGGAAAAGATTTGCAACAAAAAGAAAATCATCTGGGAATTAGACCTTCACTTAATAGAGGAAGCATATTACATACCGTGTTAGTTTGCCAGGGCGGCCATAACGAAGTAACACCAATTGCGTGGCTTAAGCAATTGAAATTTAATTTCTTACAGTTCTAGAGGCTAGAAGTCTAGATCAAGGTGTTGGCAGGGTACGTTCCTTCTGAGGACTGTGAGGGAGAATCTGTTCCATACTAAGCCCTTAGCTTCTGGCGGTTGGCTGGCAATCGTTAGCGTTCCTTGGCTTTTAGAAGCATCACCAAGATCTCTGCCTTCATCCTGACAAGGCATTCTCACTATGTGTGTGTCTCTATGTCCAAATGTCCTCTTTTAATAAGGACACCAGTTATATTGGATTAGGGCCCACTCTAATGACCTCACCTTCACTAATTATATCTGGAATGACCATATTTTCAAATAAGGCCACATTCTGAGATACTGGGGGTTAGGACTTCAACCTATGAATGCTGGTGGGGGGGACACAATTCAACCCATAACATACAATGGAGTGTTCAATATATATCTGACACACTAAACTGAAGCATAATATACTTGTGAAGAGCTAGAGGGGCATGTACTTGGGAGGAGACACCTCTCAAAACCTCTGATGATAGTGTAACCATGTATATATCTTAGCAGCCAAAGTAATCCAAATCCCTATCCTTCCTTAAAGTAACTTCTAGCAGCTGTTCTTAATTTTAATTCTGAAGAATGAACACATGGAAATTTTTCCAGAAATGTATTTGAATGTTCCACCATCCTCCATAACATACGTATGTTTTCTAATACATACAAAGAAGATTTCCATGAGTTCCACCTGGGTAATCTTGACTCTCTGCTGTAAAGATGGGTCATGCTTACACTGTAGTTTCTCATTCTCTCAGGAACATATTGGTTTTGACTATCACACAATTTGAGGAGGATGTCCTTACTGCCTAAGGACTTTATGTTCCTGAGTATATGTCCAAAGCAGTGAGATAGACCCTGGGTAAGTCTTTGGTTAAAATAATTAGAAGGAATGTGTTTAACCCAGACTTAAGTTCCAAATCAAACTTAAGGAAGAACTTTCCCTTTACTACTTATTTTTCCCCCAATTTCTATTGAGGATACTTATATACATAGTTTAAAATGTCAAAATTCTGTAAGTCTTATAACGAAAATTGACAACCCCTATCCCACCTCTCCCCATCCCAGATTATTGCTACCCAGAAACAACCCCTGGTAACACTTTTATGTCTTTCTTTTGGTATTTACCTTCATATTTCTGAATAGCATTTTTATAATGTTTCTTCCTTGTGTTTTTCATTTTGATTATCATTTATCATTGATTTCTGTGTAAGAAGGGGCTTTAATACTCTCATATCTCTTTTTATTCTTCCCTCTTCTCACTTCATCTTCCTACTACATGAGTTGGCCAAAAAGTTCATTCGGGCTTTTCTGTAAGATGTTACAGAAAAACCCAAACAAACTTTTTGGCCAACCCAATAGTTATGTCGTGACTTTTGGTTAGTTGAATATTTGTTTAGATACTTAGGACTATGTAGATACTTTGCACAACTAGCCATGTAGTGAACCTTCTTTGTAAAATAGGTTTTTTTTCCCCTCTTGTATTAATAATTGTCAGGGTTGGGTTTCTTTCTTTCTTTTTCTTTCTTTCTTTCTTCCTTCTTTCCTTCCTTCCTTCCTTCCTTCCTTCCTTTCTTTCTTTCTCTCTTTTGCTTAGTTTTTGACATATCTATCATTAATTCACCTCCAAACTCACTGCCAGAGCATAAATTCCTTTCAATAGTTCATCAGTAGTTCAAACCTTTTTCTTTTCTTTTCTTTCCTTTCCTTCCTTCCTCCTCTTCACACCCCCCTCCCTCAAGCGCTCCCCCGACTCTTCTCTCTCTCTCTCTCTCTCTCTCTCTCTCACACACACACACACACACACACACACGCACACACACATGCATACACACACTTTCTGTCTTTTGATGCATCCCTCCTGGAGCCCTGTATCTTTCTGCTCCAATCAGAGATCCTGATTGCTCCCTAGGCTGCTGCCTTTAGCTGTCATTCTGGGTCTTTCATTATCATCCTTCTGGGATTCCCTTTACCTCATTCCTGTGATCAATCCCCTATCTCTTGTTTCTTGGATTTCATATATTCTTCTTTCCTAATTTACTTTCTTTTGGGGGATCAAATTTTTAGTAGCTTCCTGAGAAAAGGCACTTGGGAGGCAAATATTCTGAGACATTGTGTGCCAGTTATCAATTACTGCCTCTCGGCTCCACTGTCCTTCTTTATGGAAGTAGAGGTGGACCTTGTGAACATGTCTCCTTTTCCAGCAGTGTTAGGTTCGGTCAATAACCAGGTTCTGGAAGGACATTGCAAGGCATGGAAGAGGAAAGGGCTTCTCCTTCTAGGTCCCACGTGCAGCTGCCAACAGGTGTGCAGGGAACTCAGTGGCTCTTGCCCTCCAACAAGTTTCTCCACTCACCTCCAGTGAGTTCCTCCAGTTCTCCAACAAGTGACTTCTAGTGAGCCACCTCCCGCTTGCTCCAGTGGGTGGTCTCCTGCACACTGGCTGCAGTTCACCACACCCCAGAGGGCAGCTTCCTGTGGACCAGCTGTGGCCCATGGTACCCTAGTGAATATCTCCACCAACTAATGGGTCTCAGCAGCGCCCTCTATGATGAGGTCTGAATCTCAGCCTTAGGGAGAGGTGGCTCTTCTGAGTTTATTCCTTCCTTGGTTTTGGGTACTCTGCCTCAGCCCTAGAAGAAGTAACTTCTGCCTACACCTGGTACTCCTGTATGCTTTAGGGTTCTTTTTCAAGGGATCTATTTTTCTTTCTTTTTTAATTGAAGTATAGTTGATTTACAGTGTTGTTAGTTTCAGGTGTACAGCACAATGATTCAGTTATACATATATATATACATATATATATATTCTTTTTCCAATTCTTTCCCCGTATAGGTTATTACAAAATATTGAGTATAGTTCCCTGTGCTATACAGTTGGTCCTTGTTGGTTATTTATTTTACATATAGCAATGTATATATGTTAATCCCAAACTCCTAATTTATCCCTCCTCCCCTAGGGTTCTTTCTTTTCTTTTCTTTTCTTTTTTGTGGGTTTTTTTTGTTTGTTTTTTTACCACATTTATTGGTTAAGCATCTTCTACTAATTAATAATTCTTCATAATAAATTTTCCTTGTTCCGGTCAGAATACCCACTTGGCACATCTAAAAATGTCTTTATCCTCTTATTTGATTACTTGGTTAGGTAGAGAATTCTGGGCTGAAAATAATTTTCCTTAGAATTTTGAATACTGTTACATTTTTTCTACTTTCCATTGTTATTATGGAGAAGTTTGATGCTCTTCAGCTTCCTGATCTCTTGTATAGGATATTTTGAAAAATCTGTGAAAGCTTTTAGGATCTTATCTTTATTACCAGGGTTCTGAAATTTTATGACATATCATGGCATGGTAGGGTGTAGGGCATAATCCAAAAACTCATGTCATTGAGCTCTAGGACATTCTCTTGGATTATTTCTATAATAACACGCTTCTCTTCATTTTCTCTACTCATTCTTTCCAGAATACCTATTACATGGATTATTGGTTAGTCCAGACTGGTCCTCTAATTTTCTCTCTCTTATTCCACCTCTGCCTTTTTTTTCCTTCTGTGAGAGTAATTCAGCTCTATCTCACAATCTGTCTCTGCAATTGTGTGTCTTACTTAAGGACTTACTTAAGGACTGTCTCTGCTGTTGTGTGTCTTACTTAAGAAACTGTATTCAAGCCCTTGCATGAGTGGTGGTGATGCTTCTGGAATTGTGATCTTCATCACAGGGTGACCGGGGTGGACAGTGTCATAAGTATTCTCTGCAGTCAGTATCTGTGAGTCTCTCAGGTTGGTCAATTTTCCCAGAGAAGAATCTTTCCATTTTCTGCTTGTGGATATCAGCCTGAATACCAGCATATTTGGGCATCAGATTAAAGAAAGGCAATGAGATTCTCACCTTTCATATGCAGACTTTCATTACCAGCAGTGTATCCCTGTCTTTGGCTTCCTGATGTCCTATGTCCTGAGCCACCTGGTGCAGCTCCTTCAGAGATTAAACCAGTCTTCTACTGGGATGTTGAAAAGGTAGTCACTATGTGAGGTAGAAGAAGGGATTTGAGAGCTTTATTTCCTACACAGATTTACCCTGTCCTGTTTTTAGCCCCACCTGACCAGCACTTTGAGTTATATGATACCCATAATTTCTGAGCTTTTTGAGGTTCTGTGGAGTTCATTGTTTTGATTCTGGATAACCCTACTTTGTCTCACTGCTGGTTTAAATTTCAGCATTCTTTTATCTAATAAGTCATTTACCACTCATCTATTTACTTTCCAAATTCTAACATATTATGCTGTCATATCCTTTCTCTTTCTGATGGCCTTTCTTGGTTTATGTCTTTTAGGAAATCTATTTCATGTCGTGAGGTTCTGGAAGGAAGTGGAGGTAAATATATGTGCTTAATCTGTCATGTATGATCAGAAGTCTCTTTTGCTTCTTAAAGCTTCATTCTAGGACTTCCCTGGTGGCACAGTGGTTAAAAATCCGCCTGCCAATGCAGGGGACATGGGTTCGAGCCTTGGTCCGAGAAGATCCTACGTGCCACGGAGCAACTAAGCCCATGCACAACTACTGAGCCTGCACTCTAGAGCCCGTGAGCCACAATTACTGAAGCCCACATGCCTAGAGCCCATAGTCCGCAACAAGAGAAGCCACCGCAATGAGAAGTCCACGCCACAACTAAAGCCCGCACGCAGCAACGAAGACCCAACACAGCCAAACATGAATAAATAAAATAAATACATTTATTTTTTAAAAAGCTTCATTCTAAGAGATATGGAATAGGAAAAAAGTTCTCCCATTAGGCCTCTGGGTTGACCTAGATGAAAAGTCCACATTTTCTAAATGCAAAGCTTACTACTGGGAGAACAGAAAATTTGAATCAGGATATCCTACATGAATGTAGACCTTTCAGACTGCAAGCATCAACATTTCCAGCATATTAGAAATTTACTAAATTAATAGATTAAAAAATACAATCAAGATTAATAGATTAAAAATATAATCAAGATGGCCAAAATTAAAAGCAGTCTATACATTCCACGATAGCATGCTTCTTGATATGAAGGACTGGATAATCTATCCCAAATCTCAAAAGATAATTGGAAGCAGAAAGTTATGCCCTTCATGTATCTAAATTGGTTTGCAACCTAAATTATTTATAAAAGAGAAAATTAACTAATTAATTTCTTTCTTAATATTCTCCATGTTTAGATTTTCTATCGTCACTTCTCTAAAATTTCAGAGAAAGAGAGAAAGGGGTTTGGTAGAGATGAGCAGAGGGGAACAGGTTACAAGCTGTAGTAGGTGACCACTTGGACCTTTATATTCATTCATCAGCAAATTTATACTCATCAGCCACCAGAAATGTGTGAAAACAATGTATGAAAATGTCTGCTTCTCCTCACTCTCACCGATAATCTAAAATAATTTAAAATTCCTTGATTCTTTGTATTTAAAATGTTTTTTTCTCTGTACATTTGTAATAGATATAATAATTTTGAAGAATTTAAACCAACGTAGTCTTAAATTTCTTTTAAAAATGTGAAGCTCACTGGATGATGTCTTTACTCACTGAATCAGTATTTCATTGTTTTAGAGAGAGGGCAGATACCAGCTAGAAAAACAAAGTTATTGTTCAGTTCTGACTGCCATTTTTTTTTTTTTTTTTGCATCTGAATAAGAGAAAAGTCTTAAAAGCCAGGCTTGGTTTAGAGAGAAAATGTCAAGCCTTCCCTTTACTTACCAAAACCAAAGCTTAAAGATCTGAACGTAAAGTTCTGCATAAGAGAACTTGGAATATGAATTAAAGCAACACCTCCTTGCCTGGAGAGGAAGTGGATGGCATTTCCAGCTGAAGGATGGAGTGGGTGGAAGGAGGAAGATTCAGAAGGCGCAAGATTAGGGTGGAGAAACCAGGAGATTCCTGAGAAAGGATCAGCAATCATACTCCTGTGCTTAAGGGTGAGGGTGTGCATGTGAGATCAGAGAAACTTCAGATGGATTGAGGGAGACTCTGGTAATATCTAAGCTTGCACTTTGGGCTATGAAGGATAAGGCTTCATCTATTCCCACTTGAGAATAAATAAGGAACACCATCTGCAAATAAGTGACACCTTGCAACTTGGTCTTCTATTCACAAACTGCTATTTTAATAATAATAATAATAATAGGTAATTATAAAAGCTCTTTTTATGGGTTGGACACTATGCTAGGTATGCTACATGGATTATCTCATTGTTTTTTCACAGTAGTCCTAAAAGAGACACTATTTCCCTGAGGGGCAGTGGAGTTTAAAGATAAGTACCTTGCCCACGATGACTTGTTAGTAAGTGGTGGAAACAGGATAGGGACCAAGCTCTAGCTCTCCAAGCTCTGAATCCCTCTGCAGTGCAGCCTCTCTCCTGTGCCCCTCCTCTTCCCTTCCACCCTCCCAAAAAGGCTTTCTGCTCTCCTCAACCTCTCCCCAAACAGAAGAGGCTAAGCTCTATAACTAACCACCCATATTAGTTCAGAGTTTGACTAACTGCAGTGTACTTGAGACTCATTCACACTAAACTGTTACCTCAAACAGGCACTTAGTTATTTTTTTAACTTTACTGAGATAACTTCTACATATTGTAAAACTCATTCATTGTAAATGTCCAATTCAGCAATTTTTAGTAAGCTTACTGAGCTGTGCAACCATCCCTATAATCCAGTTTTAGAATATTTCCTTCACCCCCTCAAATTCTCTTATGTCCATTTACAGTGTATCCCTGTAGTCACCCTCAACCCCAGACAACCACTAATCTACTTTCTGTCTCTATAGATTTGCCTTTTCAAGGCATTTCATATAAATGAAAGCATACAGTATGTGGTCTTCTGTGTTTCGCTTCTTTTACTTAGCATAGCATTTTTGAGATGCTGTAGGAGGCATCAACTCATTCTCCTTTATCACGGAATAGTATTCCATTCTGTGGATGTACTACATTTTGCTTATGTGTTCGCTAGACCTTCACTGGACATTTGGGTTGTTTCCAATTTTTGGCTATTATGAATAATGCTGCTGTGAACACTTGCATGCTGGTCTTTGTGCAGACATATGTTTCCATGTCCCTTGAGTAGGTATCTAGGAGTAGAATTGCTGGGTCATATGGTAAGTTTATGGTTAACTTTTTAAGAAACAGCTAGTTGCATTTTAAGCCTCATCTCTGAATGTGAATGTCAAGTCTTTTCCCTCAATTAAAGGAATTTCAACCATCAGTAAGCAATGGGAACTCTGACTTCATTCTCTCTCTTTTTAAAATAATCTTAGGGGCTTCCCTGGTGGCACAGTGGTTGAGAGTCCGCCTTCCGATGCAGGGGACACGGGTTCGTGCCCGGGTCCGGGAAGATCCCACATACCGCGCAGCGGCTGTGCCCGTGAGCTATGGCCCCTGAGCCTGCGCGTCTGGAGCCTGTGCTCCGCAACGGGAGAGGCCCACAACAGTGAGAGGCCCGCGTACTGCAAAATAATAATAATAATAATAATAATAATAATAAAACACATTTATTTATTTAGTTTTGGCTGCGTTAGGTCTTCACTGCTGTGCGCGGGCCTTCTCCAGCTGCGGCAAGCGGGGGCCACTCTTCGCCGCGATGCATGGGCTTCTCATCGCGGTGGCTTCTCTTGTAGCAGAGCACGGGCTCTAGGCATGCGGGTCTCAGTAGTCGTATGTGGGCTCAGCAGCTGTGGCTCAGGGGCTCTAGAGCGCAGGCTCAGTAGTTCTGGTGCACGGGCCCGGTTGCTCTGCAGCATCTAGGATCTTCCCGGACCAGGGCACGAACCCGTGTGCCCTGCATTGGCAGGCGGATTCTTCACCACTGTGCCACCAGGGAAGTCCCTGACTTCATTCTTTTTTTTCTTTTTTAAGGTTTTCAAAATAATATTTATTTCTTAAAAGTTAGCATGTGCATAATAGGAAACCAAAGAACACAAGAAGCCTGACTTCATTCTTTAAGGATGCTTTGCAGAGTGCCCCGGGCCCTCACTGAAGACAGCCGTGGCTCCCTGTGCCACACAGCTCCTCACTACCTGGGGTCAACTGTTGAAGGCTCCTGAGGTCAAGCCTCATTGTCATGGGGACTGCAGAGGACTCCTGCAAGGGCTGGTGCTCTACAAGAGATCCACCAGGAAGTCTTTTCCTTCTAGACAAACTGGCAGTCTACAGACTGAATTCAGCCTACAGATATGTACTGTTGGCCTACACAAATTTTTAAAAATTAGAGTGTTTATAGATTGGTCATACATTCTCCACTTTACCTGCATTTCTTATCACTTCCCATTGACTTACACAAGAACAAAGTTGGAGGACTCACACTATCTGATTTCAAGACCTGCCATCAAGCTATAGAAGTCAAGGCTTTGGTATTTGGTGAAAGAATGGACATATGGATAAATGGAACAGATATAGAGAGTCCAGAAATAGACCCGCTTTGTGCAGTCAATTGATATTTGACAGAGATGCCAAGGCAACTTAATACAGAAGAGACAGTCTTTTTAAGAAAAAGTGCTAGAAATTTGACACCCATATGCAAAAACACCCCACAAAAACTAAACAAAACAAAACTAAATACCTCTGCTCTTCAAAAACACTGTTAAGAGAATGAAAAGAAAGTCACAGACTGGGATAAAACATTTGCAAAACACTTACCTCCTAAAGGACTGGTAACCACATTACAAACATAAAGAACTTTAAAAAACAATAATAAAAAAACAAACAACCCAACGTGAAAATGGGCGAAGTGTTTAAACACATACCACACCAAAGAAGATATACAGGTAGCAAATAAGTACATGTAAAGATGCTCAACATTACCGGTCATTAGGGAAATGCAAATTCACATCACAGTGTGTTACTATTACACATCTAATAGGTGTGTAGCATAGGTAATGGCTAACATTAAAAACCAAAATAAAAACGTCTTTTGATAACAAATGCCGACGAGGATGCAAAGCACTTTGACCTTTCATACATTGCTAGTGGGAATGAGAAATGTTAACAAGCTCTGTGGAAAACAGTTTGGCAGTTAATAAACTGTTAATAAAGTTAAACATATACTGCCTATAAGATTCAGAAGTCCCACTCCAAGGTACTTATCCAAGAGACATAGAAACTTACGTTCACACATGCAAAATTGTATATGAATGCTTATAGCTGTTTTATTTATAATCGCCCCAAACTGGGAACAAACCAAATGCTCGTCCACTGGTACATGGGTACGGAAACTGGTACACCCACACTGTGGAAGAGTATTCAGCCATTAAAAGGAACCGACTGCAGGTAAACATGACAACATGAGTGAATCTCAAATGCATTATGCTAAGTGAAGGAAACCAGCCTCAAAAGGTTTAACACTGTACAAGTCCATTTATGTGAGGTTCTTAAAAAGGCAAAACACAGAAAAAAGATTAGTGCACTGGTGGGTTGAACTTGGGGGAAGAGGTTGAATAGAAAGAAGCATGAGGAAACTTCTGGGGAGAGGGAGATGCTCTGTATCTTGGGTGTGGTGGTGGTGATGGACTGTGAATGTTTGTCAAAACTCACAGGACTGTACACTGTACACTAAACATGATGAATTCTACTGCATGTAAATTATTCTCCAATGAACCTGAACGCAATATAGGACTACTTTCAACTTTAGCATTTGTAAGATAGTAACCTAATGGTTCCAGGTAACCTTACCATATGGAGAAAGTCTCTCTCTTTTTTGGATTAATTATTAAGTTTTCAATATGCGAAGATGAAGGTTACCAAAGTTAACTTGTATAAAAGATGCTTACAATTGTAGAGTATCTCTCTAGCATGAGTCTAAATAACGCTTTTCCATTCATATTTATAGGCATGCTCACAGTTTTACGTCCCTAATATAGCTGTTAAGAATGTGAAATCTTCCCAGTTTCCACTTCAGCTATGAGCATTTTTCATTAGCGTTTTCTGGTGTGCAAGCAGTATAAATTTTGTTGCATCACTTTACACCTTTTGTTATTTCTGACGGCACCATTTGCAAATCACGTTTAATTTTGTTTGCCCAGAAGAACAACGAAATGCTATACATATATAAATGTTTTTGCTATTCACCCTTCACACTCTTAGAGTAACATAAGAGCCTTAATGCACTTCTGTCCTCTGAGGAAGCTTGTGGTAAAACAGGAGAAACATTATGAATAATTAAAAATATGATATTTACCCCAGGAGGAAGATGAATCTTTGAAAAAAATCTCTGCCAGCAGAAAGCCTCACAATCAGGTACCATATCCTGATAAATAAATTTCTAGTCTTTTCAGGTGTCAAG
The DNA here is from genome assembly GCF_000442215.2 of Lipotes vexillifer. Lineage (NCBI taxonomy): Eukaryota > Metazoa > Chordata > Mammalia > Artiodactyla > Lipotidae > Lipotes > Lipotes vexillifer. Next base: position 267,827 of record NW_006770857.1, read on the forward strand.
GTATTTCACAGTCAGATATTAATGAGATAAAGATGCTCAGCTTGATCATTAGGGGAAGAATAAGGATTGAGTTGCTTCTTGTTAATTCTTATCATTCTTCATTATTAGCTAGCAAGTAGGTACCAGATGCTTACCTATGTGTCCAAACTAGAGTTATAAAAAGATAAGGAGCATTCTAGGTTGAAGAATTAATTCTGAGAGATTCCAGTTCAAAATATTCAGAACTTAGGATATTAACTTAATTTTTCTTCATTATAGAGATCTGATTCTTTTGTGTGATTGGCCAATGGCCCCATTATTCTTTTGTATGTTATTACAGAAAACTCTCACTTTTCTCTAGGTAAGGAATATGATCAATTGAAGAAAAAAGTATTCTGTTAGTCAATGTGGCCAATAAATGGATACAGTAATTGGCTTGAACTCAATAGATTTGGGATCCAGCTGCACTGTGACATTAACCAGCTGTGTGGCTTTGGACAAGTGACTTCACCTATCTGGGTCCTTAGTTTTCTTATCTGTACAATGATGCAGTTGAATTTGATAATCTCTAAAATCAATTATCGTTCTAAAATTATTGCTGATTCTGCATTCAATATCAATTTTCAAATTATTTGAATATGATGTATAAGCCTTGATAATTCAGAATGCATTTCAAAACAATGCAAACTTTAGAGTTGTCATTATGAATGCCTAGCAAAATTCTGGTTAAATAGAAGTTTCAGACTGATGAAAATACTTATTAGATCGGCATTTGCAAGCATTTTACACAAATATAAAATTCTAATTGTAATGAGAAATTTACCCTCATTTCAATAAAACAAAGCCAAATTTTGAAATTAACCAGGAAAGAAAGGGATATAAATCCTCTATACATGGTTTGAGGAAGTTCACATATAACATTCTGGCAATTATCAGCCAGTCCAAACTCTCTCACTAGTGTGAAAGGCAGATTATCAGCTAGTGTTTATGAAAAAATTCAGACAAGAGAGAACTTTCTTTATTTAAAAAAAGTATTTATTTATTTATTTTTTGGCTGCATCGGGTCTTAGTTGTGGCGCACAGGCTTAGTTGCCCCGCAGAATGTGGGATCTTAGTTCCCCGAACCGGCACCCCCTGCACTGCAAGATGTACTCTTAAGCACTGGACCACCAGGGAAGTCCCAGAGAGAACTTCCTGATGGGCTCTAGGTAGGCATCTGCAATGCATTCTATGTGGATTTTATTATAATTGACTGATTTAGAAGCCAACATATTAATTTATAAAAGGATACAGTTGGGCTTCCCTGGTGGCGCAGTGGTTGAGAGTCCGCCTGCCGATGCAGGGGACACAGGTTCGTGCCCCGGTCCGGGGAGATCCCACATGCTGCGGAGCGGCTGGGCCCGTGAGCCATGGCCGCTGAGCCTGCGCGTCCGGAGCCTGTGCTCCGCAGTGGGAGAGGCCACAACAGTGAGAGGCCCACGTACCGCAGAAAAAAAAAACAAACCAAACAAACAGTTAACCTCTTTTAATGTGATATGTGAACTGAAATCTGTGATTCTGTGGACAAAGACCAGGTTGAAATTCACATCTCTTTCCC
>NW_006770857.1:269937-274045 GCF_000442215.2 Lipotes vexillifer
TTCCCTCATTTCTTCCTTCATTCCAGCCTTCCTTCACCAAACCTGTATTGAATGGTTATCATACCAGACTCTGTAGCTGTGAGATAACTCAAAAACATATAAAACAAAAATCCCTGACCTTAAGGAAGGTCACAATCTATCAGGCAAAACATACTTTGATAATTATAAAGTGATGTGACAATTTAGTGATAGAAATATGTATATAGGCTGTGAGGGGAGAATTTACTTACCTTGGCACTGTCTCACACACACACACACACACACACACACACACACACATATTTGTGTGACATGACCATTCCACATCAAATTTTAAAGAAAAACTGTGAACCACTCTGAAGCATTTTCAGAGTATTAGGTTTACACACAAATAACACCATTCTCATTGTTTTGTTTTGTTTTTTTAATTTATTTATTTATGGTTGCGTTGGGTCTTCGTTGCAGCACGCCATCTTTCTCTAGTGGCAGTGAGTGGGAGCTACTCTTCATTGCAATGTGCGGGCTTCTTACTGCGATGGCTTCTCTCATTGCCGGGCTCTAGGTGCGCGGGCTTCAGTAGTTGTGGTGTGCGGGCTCAGTAGTTGTGGCTCGCGGGCTTTGTTACTCCACGGCATGTGGGATCTTCCCGGACCAGGGATCAAACTTGTGTCCCCTGCATTGGCAGGCAGATTCTTAACCACTGCACCACCAGGGAAGTCCCCATCCTCATTGTTTTTGAAAGCAGATACAAGAGTCCATACTTAAAAAAAATTACTATACTTTTGTAGTTGCTATCAGTAGGAGAAATCAGAAGTAATAAAACCACATTTAAAAACAATCTTAGATGGAAAGGCCATCTTGTTTTGGTGAAAATGAAGAGAGGTAGGCACTTTTCATGTATTTCTGGCTAGGAGTAAAAATTGGTGCAACCTTTCTGGAGGGCAATATGGCACGATTCATCAGAAGGTGTAAAAATGTACATACCTACTTCCAGCAAATTTATCCTAAGAAAATAACTGAGTATGAATGCAAAGATTCAGCTCTAAGTGCATACACATTTAGGATTGTTATGTCATTTTGTTGAATTGACCCTTCTATCAGTATGTAATGTCCAGCTTTATTTCTAAAGACTGTGGGAGAAATAAGATTCTCAGTGGAGGGATACAAATAAATCAATTCCTGTTGTAAGAAGTGGAAACCTGTAAAAATATGTTCTTTAACTTACAGTTAAAAACAGTTGCATGGATTCTGCTTGAGCCAGAGCAGGTACCTGTTAGTGATAACGTATATTTGTAGAAATAGCTTCCTATTATCAAAAGTCTGAGAGGCACGACTTCTAATTAGTCACAAAACAAAAGTAAACTTTACACATTGTTCATAATCATATTAAGGGTTTATTGTTTCTGTAAAATTCGCATGACTTATTATCCCATTGGATAAATTTTATTGCCTTCCTATGGCTTTGTGCTTTTTCTTAATATCATTTTAGAGCACCCCTTTGAGTTTATATTATAGCATTTAAAAATGATTAGAACTAAATAACTAAGCAGAATGCCAAACACAATATAGAGAAACTAAGCTACATTGCCTTCTTTAGAACAACTCTTCCCTACCCAATTATCCAGATATTTTGATGAGAATTAATTGAATTCAAGCTTGTGCTGACACCTTGTGTCTAAATATATTTGAGCGACGTTTTGCCAAGTTAAAAGAATACGAATATGAAAACTAATGTATAGCTGTATCTGCTTCACCATTTCAATGGTCTGCATTTTTCTTAATTATAGTCAATCACCCATTTCACTTTCCACTTGCTATTTTTTTTGGCGGGGGGCTGCATTGGGTCTTCATTGCTGCGCGTGGGCTGTCTCTAGTTGCAGTGAGCGGGGGCTACTCTTTGTTGTGGTGTGCGGGTTTCTCGCTGCGGTGGCTTCTCTTGTTGCAGAGCACCGGCTCTAGGCGCGTGGGCTTCAGTATTTGTGGCTCGAGGGCTCAGTAGTTGTGGCTCATAGGCCCTAGAGTGCAGGCTCAGTAGCTGTGGTGCACAGCATGCTTAGTTGCTCTGCATCATGTGGGATCTGCCCCGACCGGGGATCAAACCGTGTCCCATGCATTGGCAGGCAGATTCTTAAACACTGCACCACCAGGGAAGTCCCCATTTGCTATTATTTGACATTGCAATATATACAAATGTTCATATTCCAAGTAATGAAATCATGTTATAAAAGTAGATCTCTTTCAAACAAAGATGGCTGCAAATTCTCTGCTATTCTTTCCATTAACAGGTGGAATCTAATTTCACTCCCATTAAATCTGGGCTGGCCATAGTGATTTGCTTGACAGATACAATGTGGCAAAAGTGACATTCAAGGACCATTGAGGCTATGTCATGAGAAGCCTTGCAGCTTCCTCCTGGGCCACAGTACACTCATTCTTGGAGCTCTGAGCTACCACTTTTAAAGGTCTGACTACCTTGATGCCGCAACGCTGTAAGGACACCCAAGCCAGCTCCTACTCTGTTATAGTTTCCAGCTATTCAAGTCCTACCTGCTGAGACCTCAGACATCCGGAGTAGAGATTAACCCTCCCCACTGTTCTGTGTCTGAATTCCAACCCACGGATTCATGAGCAAAACAAATGATTGTTATCTTGAGTAGCTGCACAGCGTTGATAACTGAAACAGAATTTGGTGCCAAGAATGGGTTGCTTGTAACATTGGTTTGGGACTGGGTGGTGTGTGGAAACTGGAAGGGCCTCAGGAAACTCTTCGTAAGGCCTTGAAGGATGATGAGGAAAATGTTATCAGAGGCGGGAGGAAAGGGCACACGCATTCTGTCCTGGTAGAACAGTTAGCCAAACTGTTGCCTGTGGTAATGTGGGAAAGAGAGATCTTGAGCATCTGGCTGTATAGATCTCCAGGCAGAATCCTCAAACTGCTACTTGGCTTTTCCTAGTTACTTATTGTAAAATACGAGAAGTGAAGGAAAAAATTAAAGACGGAACTGTTCAACTTTTGAGAATCTAGAGGACCTATTAAGGTGTCAGGACATTTTTGTTTTTTGTTTTTTTAGTATGAACTCAATACATATTTATTGAATATTTGAATAACAGTATGATTTTCAACTCACTTGGAAAATGTCTTCTTTTTTTTTAACATCTTTATTGGAGTATAATTGCTTTACAATGGTATGTTAGTTTGTGCTTTGTAACAAAGTGAATCAGCTATACATACACATATATCCCCATATCTCCTCCTTCTTGCGTCTCCCTCTCACCCTCCCTTATCCCACCCCTCTAGGTGGTCTCTTCTTTTTTTTTAACATCTTTATTGGAGTATAATTGCTTTACAATGGTATGTTAGTTTGTGCTTTGTAACAAAGTGAATCAGCTATACATACACATATATCCCCATATCTCCTCCTTCTTGCGTCTCCCTCTCACCCTCCCTTATCCCACCCCTCTAGGTGGTCACAAAGCAGCAAGCTGATTTCCCTGTGCTATGCGGCTGCTTCCCACTAGCTATCTATTTTACATTTGGTAGTATGTATAAGTCCATGCCATTCTCTCACTTCGTCCCAGCTTACCCTTCCCACTCCCCAAGTCCTCAAGTCCATTGTCTACATCTGCGTCTTTATTCCTGTCCTGCCCCTAGGTTCTTCAGAACCACTTTTTTTTTTAGATTCCATATATATGTGTTAGCATACGGTATTTGTTTTACTCTTTCTGACTTACTTCACTCTGTATGACAGACTCTAGGTCCATCCACCTCACTACAAATAACTCAATTTCATTTCTTTTTATGGCTGAGTAATATTCCATTGTATATATGTGTGACATCTTCTTTATCCATTCATCTGTCGATGGACACTCAGGTTGCTTCCATGTCCTGGCTACGGTAAATAGAGGTGCAGTGAACACTGTGGTATACGACTCTTTTTGAATTATGGTTTTTTCAGGATATACGCCCAGTAGTGGGATTGCTGGGTCGTATGGTAGTTCTATTTTTAGTTTTGTAAGGAACCTCCATACTGTTCTCCATAGTGGCTGTATCAATTTACATTCCCACCAACAGTGTAAGAGGGTTCCCTTTTCTCCACACCCTCTCCAGCATTTACTGTTTGTAGATTTT
>NW_006770857.1:274060-278521 GCF_000442215.2 Lipotes vexillifer
TTAAGGAACCTCCATACTGTTCTCCATAGTGGCTGAACCAATTCACATTCCCACCAGCAGTGCAAGAGTGTTCCCTTTTCTCCACACCCTCTCCAGCATTTATTGTTTCTAGATTTTTTGATGATGGCCATTCTGACTGGTGTGAGATGATATCTCATTGTAGTTTTGATTTGCATTTCTCTAATGATTAATGATGTTGAGCATTCTTTCATGTGTTTGTTGGCAGTCTGTATATCTTCTTTGGAGAAATGTCTGTTTAGGTCTTCTGCTCATTTTTGGATTGGGTTGTTTGTTTTTTGGATATTGAGCTGCATGAGCTGCTTGTAAATTTTGGAGATTAATCCTTTGTCAGTTGCTTCACTTGCAAATATTTTCTCCCATTCTGAGGGTTGTCTTTTCATCTTGTTTATGGTTTCCTTTGCTGTGCAAAAGCTTTTAAGTTTCATTAGGTCCCATTTGTTTATTTTTGTTTTTATTTCCATTTCTCTAGGAGGTGGGTCAAAAAGGATCTTGCTGTGCTTTATGTCATAGAGTGTTCTGCCTATGTTTTCCTCTAAGAGTTTGATAGTGTCTGGCCTTACGTTTAGGTCTTTAATCCATTTTGAGTTTATTTTTGTGTATGGTGTTAGGGAGTGTTCTAATTTCATTCTTTTACATGTAGCTGTCCAGTTTTTCTAGCACCACTTATTGAAGAGGCTGTCTTACCTCCATTGTATATTCTTGCCTCCTTTATCAGAGATAAGGTGACCATATGTGTGTGGGTTTATCTCTGGGCTTTCTATCCTGTTCCATTGATCTATATTTCTCTTTTTATGCCAGTACCATACTGTCTTGATTACTGTAGCTTTGTAGTATAGTCTGAAGTCAGGGAGCCTGATTCCTCTAGCTCCATTTTTCTTTCTCAAGATCACTTTGTCTATTCGGGGTCTTTTGTGTTTCCATACAAATTGTGAAATTTTTTGCTCTAGTTCTGTGAAAAATGCCATTGGTAGTTTGATAGGGACTGCCTTGAATCTGTAGATAGCTTTGGGTAGTATAGTCATTTTCACAGTGCTGATTCTTCCAATCCAAGAACATGGTATATCTCTCCAACTTTTTTATCAGCTTTATTTTCTTTTGTCAGTGTCTTATACTTTTATGCATACAGCTCTTTTGTCTCCTTAGGTAAGTTTATTCCGAGGTATTTTATTCTTTTTGTTGCAATGGTAAATGGGAGTGTTTCCTTAATTTCTCTTTCAGATTTTTTCATCATTAGTGTATAGGAATGCAAGAGATTTCTGTGCATTAATTTTGTATTCTGCTACTTTACAAAATTCATTGATTAGCTCTAGTAATAATTTTCTGGTTGCATCTTTAGGATTCTCCATGTATAGTATCATGTCATCTGCAAATAGTGACAGTTTTACTTGTTCTTTTCTGATTTGGATTCCTTTTATTTCTTTTTCTTCTCTGATTGTTGTGGCTAAAACTTCCAAAACTGTGCTGAGTAATAGTGGTGAGAGTGGACAACCTTGTCTTGTTCCTAATCTTAGAGGAAATGGTTTCAGTTTTTCACCATTGAGAAAAATGTTGGCTGTGGGTTTGTCATATATGGCCTTTATTATGTTGAGGTAAGTTCCCTCTATGCTTACTTTCTGGAGGGTTTTTTTTTATCATAAATGGGTGTTAATTTTGTCAAAAGATTTTTCTGCATCTATTGAGATGATCATATGGTTTTTCTCCTTTAATTTGTTAATATGGTTTATCCCATGATTGATTTGCATATATTGAAGAATCCTTTCAGTCTTGGGATAAAACTCACTTGATCATGGTGTATGATCCTTTTAATGTGCTGTTGGATGCTGTTTTGTAGTATTCTGTTGAGGATTTTTGAATCTATATTCATCAGTGATATTTGCCTGTAGTTTTCTTTCTTTGTGACATCTTTGTCTGGTTTGGGTATCAGGGTGATGGTGGCCTCGTAGAATGAGTTTGGGAGTGTTTCTCCCCCTGCTATATTTTGGGAGAGTTTGAGAAGGATAAGTGTTAACTTTTCTCTAAATGTTTGATAGAATTCACCTGTGAAGCCATCTGGTCCTGGGCTTTTGTTTGTTGGAAGATTTTTAATCACAGTCTCAATTTCAGTGCTTGTGATTGATCTGTTTATATTTTCTTTTTTTCTTTTTTGGCGGTATGCGGGCCTCTCACTGTTGTGGCCTCTCCCGTTGTGGAGCACAGGCTCCGGACACGCAGGCTCAGCAGCCATGGCTCACGGGCCCAGCCACTCCACGGCATGTGGGATCTTCCCGGGCCGGGGCACGAACCCGTGTCCCCTGCATTGGCAGGCGGACTCTCAACCACTGCGCCACCAGGGAAGCCCTGTTTATATTTTCTATTTCTTCCTGGTTCAGCCTCAGAAGGTTGTGCCTTTCTAATAATTTGTCCATTTCTTCCAGGTTGTCCATTTTATTGGCATATAGTTGCTTGTAGTAATCTCTCATGATCCTTTGTGTTTCTGCCGTGTCAATTGGAACTTCTCCGTTTTCATTTCTAATTCTATTGATTTGAGTCTTATCCCTTTTTTTCCTGATGATTCTGGCTAATGGTTTATCAATGTTGTTTATCTTCTCAAAGAACCAGCTTTTAGTTTTCTTGATCTTTGCTATTGTTTCCTTCATTTCTTTTTCATTTATTTCTGATCTGATCTTTATGATTTCTTTCCTTCTGCTAACTTTGGGATATTTTTGTTCTTCTTTCTCTAATTGCTTTAGGTGTAAGGTTAGGTTGTTTATTTGAGATGTTTCTTGTTTCTTGAGGTAGGATTGTATTGCTATAAACTTCCCTCTTAGAACTGCTTTTGCTGCATCCCATAGGTTTTAGGTTATTTTGTAGTGTATTGTTTAGCCTCCATGTGTTTGTATTTTTTACAGATTTTCTCCTGTAATTGATATCTAGTCTCATAGCATTGTGGTCGGAAAAGATACTTGGTACGATTTCAATTTTCTTAAATTTACCAAGGCTTGATTTGTGACCCAAGATATGATCTATCTTGGAGAATGTTCCATGAGCACTTGAGAAACAAGTGTATTCTGTTGTTTTTGGACGGAATGTCCTATAAGTATCAATTAAGTCTATCTTGTTTAATGTATCATTTAAAGCTTGTTTTTCCTTATTTATTTTCATTTTGGATGATCTGTCCATTGGTGAAAGTGGGGTGTTAAAGTCCCCTACTATGATTGTATTGCTGTCAATTTCCCCTTTTATGGCTATTAGCATTTGCCTAATTGAGGTGCTCCTATGTTGGGTGCATAAATATTTACAATTGTTATATCTTCTTCTTGGATTGATCCCTTGATCATTATGTAGTGTCCTTCTTTGTGCCTTGTAATAGTCTTTATTTTAAAGTCTATTTTGTCTGATATGAGAATTGCTACTCCAGCTTTCTTTTGGTTTCCATTTGCATGGAATATCTTTTTCCATCCCCTCACTTTCAGTCTGTATGTGTCCCTAGGTGTGAAGTGTGTCTCTTGTAGACAGCATATATACGGGTCTTGTTTTTGTATCCATTCAGCCAGTCTATTTCTTTTGGCTGGAGCATTTAATCCATTGACATTTAAGGTAGTTATTGATATGTATGTTCCTATTACCATTTTCTTAATTGATTTGGGTTTGTTTTTGTAGGTCTTTTCCTTCTCTTGTTTCCTGCCTAGAGAAGTTCCTTTAGCATTTGTTGTAAAGCTGGTTTGGTGGTGCTGAATTCTCTTAGCTTTTGCTTGTCTGTAAAGGTTTTAATTTCTCCATCAAATCTGAATGAGATCCTTGCTGGGTAGAGTAATCTTGGTTGTAGGTTTTTCCCTTCATCACTTTAAATATGTCTTGCCACTCCCTTCTGGCTTGCAGAGTTTCTGCTGAAAGATTAGCTGTTAACCTTATGGGGATTCCCTTGTGTGTTATTTGTTGTTTTTCCCTTGCTGCTTTTAATATATTTTCTTTGTATTTAATTTTTGATAGTTTGATTAATATGTGTCTTGGTGTGTTTCTCTTTGGATTTATCCTGTATGAGACTCTCTGTGCTTCCTGGAGTTGATTGACTATTTCTTTTCCCATGTTAGGGAAGTTTTCAACTATAATCTCTTCAAATATTTGCTCAGTCCCTTTCTTTTTCTCTTCTTCTTCTGGAACCCCTATAATTCGAATGTTGGTTTGTTTAGTGTTGTCCCAGAGGTCTCTGAGACTGTCCTCAATTCTTTTCATTCTTTTTTCTTTATTCTGCTCTGCAGTAGTTATTTCCACTATTTTATCTTCCAGGTCACTTATCCATTCTTCTGCCTCAGTTATTCTGCTATTGATTCCTTTTAGAGATTTTTAAATTTCATTTATTGTTTTGTTCATCACTGTTTGTTTGCTGTTTAGTTCTTCTAGGTCCTTGTTAAACGATTCTTGTATTTTCTCCATTCTATTTCCAAGATTTTGGATCATCTT
>NW_006770858.1:0-600 GCF_000442215.2 Lipotes vexillifer
AGTTAAGAAAAATAAAACTAATTCAAGCCATGCCCTGTGCAAAAAAAGAAAAAAAAAAAAAAAGAAAAATTTAAAGTGAGACCTCTGTCTGCTGCTCTAGTCTCAACTTAAGTATCACAGTCAGCTTGTTACTTTTATTTTGGAAGAGAAGATGTGAAAGTTTCTTTCAATCACTCAGAAGGCAAGTGTAGCCACTTATAAAAACAGAATGGCAGAGACAGACTGGGAAAGGAGAGTCAGAGGTGAAAGGGCAGAGCAGGAAAGGAATTTTCAAAAATAAAATTAACAAGGTGACTGTTCCAGAAGGGGGCTGTGAAAAGGACATGGTGGACCGAAGTCTGTTAGTCAAGTAATGATTCAACTTTTAAATTATTCTCTTGTTCTTTTCTGTTGGGTGTTTTGTTTGTTCAAGTCTAAGATTTGGAAATGCTGACCCTCTGTTGACAAGAGCCAACAGGAAATATAGAATCCCTTCCCTCCCCCGGCCTGCCTCCGCTGAAGCCACCACCATCGCCTCCTTGGCTGGATGCTGGAAGAGTCCTCTGTATGTGTGGACTCAGGATGACAGGGCAGCCTCCTTCTGTGGTTGCTGGGCTTGTG
>NW_006770859.1:0-1090 GCF_000442215.2 Lipotes vexillifer
GACCCGTGTCCCCTGCATCGGCAGGTGGACTCTCAACCACTGTGCCACCAGGGAAGCCCCAAAGGTAACAGTTTTTGAATTGATAGGTTTGGGACAGTGCAGATGATTGAGGTTTTTCATTGGAAATTTTAGAAAAGAAATAATTCTTAAGGTGCTCTCATAAGGAATGTTGTACTCAGTTCAACATGGTTAAATATGAACTTGATTTTCAGAGTCCACTGAGTGAAATCTGTGGCATTTTGAATTGTACTGTTTTGAAATTGTCCATGTGATTTAGTCAGCAAGGGGTTTAGGAGTGTCCCTCTCCAGTGTGGAGTGGAGTTCCAGGTGGCTGGCAACTTGGTCCTTTTATTGCTGTTCGCTGCCTGCTTCCCGCAGCCCCTCCCTCCAAGCCCCCAACAACTCTCCACCGCTGAGTGGAGAGTTAGAGGTATGTGGGGAACCCAGGAGTGTGACTCTCACATCCTCTTAAAATTCTGTCTCTCTGTTTGGACTAGTCATCCCAGTCCTTAAAACCATCCCTGAGAAATGGGAAGGAAAAGGCTCAGGATGAGAGAAGTGGGATATTTCAAAATTTTGCCAAAAACAGCAAAGTCGGAAAATCCTTGGCAAAACAGAAGAACTGGCTACTTTAACACGTTTCTCATTCCTGGGATCCCCTGTTAACTGCAGTGCTACTGTCCCCAAAGGTTCTGTTTTTGCAGGTGGAAAAGCAGTTGGAGCAGCACCCTCTCTCCAACTCAAACATTCTTTTCCAGGCCCTCTGTGAGCAGCCTGCTCCAGTGAGCTCAGCATTCAGCTATCAAATCCCAGAAGGCCCATTAGCCCTTAACCAAATGATAGCCAGTAAAGTTCCTTGGAGTGAAGAATTAGGGTAAGCTGTTAACCTTCCCCATGCAAAGGACAACAAAGAAATTCTAGTAAGAGGTAAAAAGACAGACACTCAATTTACTCTTCTGCTATTAAATTCTCATCCTCTGCTCATGGAAGGAAGTGTGTGCTTTTCACAACTGTTTTCCTTGGGCAGTTGGCATAGGAGGCTACCTGCAGCAGCAGCCTCTTTGCTTCTCTGCCATTTATTTTCCCATTC
>NW_006770860.1:0-808 GCF_000442215.2 Lipotes vexillifer
TGGGATCTTCCCGGACCGGGGCACGAACCCACGTCCCCTGCATCGGCAGGTGGACTCTCAACCCCTGCGCCACCAGGGAAGCCCTTGTTGGTAGAATCTTAATGTCTGAAAATAGCACTGGGTCCTTAGGAGTGTTGTTTCCACTGGCAAAATGGAACTTGCCTTTTTGATGCCAAGTTGGTACCTGGTTTTATTTTATATTCCTGTTCCTTTTTGTGTTTCTAATGTTCTCAGTGTTTCTTGTTTCTCACCACATACAGCAAACACTATTCATTCTTTCTTTCATTCAGTGAAACTTCAGCACTGTGCTAATCTCTCATACTAGATGAATGATGTGCAAGTAAACATGTAAAATACAGCGTGGTTAATCACATCCTCTCCATTTCCTCATGCTTAATTCTTTTTCTAGAAATTCCATTTGCCATATTCCATTTGCCTTTGCCTTGAAAAATTCTCATATACTGTTTTTGTGATTTTAACTTTTGAGGCACAGTTATTCAAAGGATCCTTTTGTACTATATCTTAGAGTAGCAGTCATAATAGCTAGGAAACGGCAACGTGGAGCAATTTTAAGATTCTGTAATAGAGGAAATTCCTTTCCATCCCTGGTGTCGGCTATCAGCTCACCTCATTCAGCATCTTAAGTTTTTATTAGATGTTTATTTTGACAGTTGGTATGTTCAGAGGCCATGGCATGAGGAAGCCATCGAAAACTCTGTATTTAAAACTCTGTATTTAAAAAAGCTTTCTTGGGCTTCCCTGGTGGCGCAGTGGTTGAGAGTCCGCCTGCCGATGCAGGGGACATGGG
>NW_006770861.1:0-215 GCF_000442215.2 Lipotes vexillifer
ACGCATTGACAAACATTCCGTGTCAGGCACCACGCTCTAGCCCACACCTAATCACAAGCAGGATGCCTTCCAGCGGGGGGCCCGCCGGCCTCCTGCCGTGGATGCACTGCTGACTTTGTGATCTAGGCGGCACCTCCCATCCCGTCTCCCCGAGGGTCTGGCTGTCGGTCTCAGGACCAGGCACGAGCATCCCTCCCTGGGGGTGTCTGTGTTTT
>NW_006770862.1:0-509 GCF_000442215.2 Lipotes vexillifer
TATTTTGTTGAGGATTTTTGCCTCTATGTTCATCAGTGATATTGGCCTGTAGTTTTCTTTCTTCGTGACTTCCTTGTTTGGTTTTGGTATCAAGGTGATGGTGGCCTCGTAGAATGAGTTTGGGAGTGTTCCTCCCTCCTCTATATTTTGGAAGAGTTTGAGAAGGATAGGTGTTAGTTCTTCTCTAACTGTTTGATAGAATTCGCCTGTGAAGCCATCTGGTCCTGGGCTTTTGTTTGTTGGAAGTTTTTTAATCACAGTTTCAATTTCAGTGTCTGTGATTGGTCTGTTCATATTTTCTATTTCTTCCTGATTCAGTCTTGGTAGTTTGTGCATTTCTAAGAATTTGTCCATTTCTTCCAGATTGTCCATTTTATTGGCATAGATTTGCTTGTAGTAATCCCTCATGATCTTTTTTATTTCTGCCGAGTCAGTTGTTACTTCTCCTTTTTCGTTTCTAATTCTATTGATTTGAATCTTCTCCCTTTTTTTCTTGATGAGTCTGGCTA
>NW_006770864.1:0-900 GCF_000442215.2 Lipotes vexillifer
ACCCTGGTCACAGACGCCATGGGCACTCTCCCTGTGGGCACTGTCAGTGTGAGCACTCTCACCGTAGGCAATATCCCCATGGGCAGTGTCGCTATAAGCAATGTAACAATGGGCACTATCAGCATGGGCACTGCCACCATGAGCGATGTAAACGTGAGCCCTGTCACGCTGGGCAATGCAAAAATGAATACTGTCAGCCTGGACACTATCACCATGGACACAGTTACCATGGGTACTATCACCATTTTGCACTGCCAGCATGTGAACTACCCCATGGGCACTGTTCATCATGGGCACTATCACAGTGAGCACTATCACTATGAGCACAGTCACCATGGGAAGTGTCACCCTGGGCACTGTCACAATGAGCCCTGTCACCATGGGTACTGTCACCATGGTCACTCTTACTATGGGCACTATCACCGTGAGAACTATTACCATGTACACTGTCACCATGAGCACTCTCACAATGGGCAATGTCACCATGTGCACTGCCACCATGATAACTGTCACGCTGTGCACTATCAACAGGGGCATTATCACCATGGGCAATGTCACTAGCGGTAATGTCACCGTGAGCACTGTCACCATGGGCACTATCTCGGTAGGCACTCTCACAGTGGGTACTGTGACTAAATTCACTATTACCATGGATACTGTCACCATTGGCACTGCCAGCATGGACACATCACCATGTGCAATGTCACCATGGCGATTATCATCGTGAGCACTGCAAAAATTGTCACTGCCCTCATGGGCACCGTCAGCCTGGGCATTGTCACCATGAGCACTGTCAACATAGTTTTTGCCACAATGTGCACTGTCAGAATGGTAACAGCCACGATATGCAGTGTCACCATCTGCACTCTCACCACGAGCAATGCCGCCTTGGGCAATGCA
>NW_006770866.1:0-200 GCF_000442215.2 Lipotes vexillifer
CTGTGCAGCCCGCCACTGCCAGGTTCCCGGGATCCAGGGACAACTTCCCAGGGAGAACACACACCGGGCCTCAGGCTGGTACAACGTCATGCTGACCTCTGCTGCCGCAGGCCTGCCCCGCACTCCGTGCCCCTCCTCCCCCCGGCCTGAGTGCGCCAGAGCCCCCGAGTCAGCGGCTCCTTTAACCCTGACCTGTCTGA
>NW_006770867.1:0-239 GCF_000442215.2 Lipotes vexillifer
CCCATTTAGCATTGCAACAAAAAGAATAAAATATCTAGGAATAAACCTACCTAAGGAGACAAAGACATGTATGCAGAAAATTATAAGACACTGATGAAAGAAATTAATGATGGTACAAATAGATGGAGAGTTTTACCATGCTCTTGGATTGGAAGAATCAAAATTGAGAAAATGAATCTACTACCCAAAGCAATCTACAGATTCAATGCAATCCTTATGAAACTACCACTGGCATTTTT
>NW_006770868.1:0-26484 GCF_000442215.2 Lipotes vexillifer
TGAGCATATACCCAGAGAAAACCATAATTCAAAAAGACACATGCACCCCAATGTTCACTGCAGGCCTATTTACAATAGCCAGGTCATGGAAGCAACCTAAATGTCCATCGACAGATGAACGGATAAAGAAGATGTGGTACATACATACAATGGAATATTACTCAGCCATAAAAAGGGACGAAACTGGGTCATTTGTAGAGATGTGCATGGATCTAGAGACTGTCATACACATTGAAGTAAGTCAGAAAGAGAAAAACAAATATCGTATATTAATGCATATATATGGAACCCAGAAAAATGGTACAGATGAACTGGTTTGCAGGGCAGAAATAGAGACACAGATGCAGAGAACAAACATATGGACACCAAGGGGGAAAAGTGGCAGGTGGGGTGGTGGTGTGATGAATTGGGAGATTGGGATTGACATATATACACTCATATGTATAAAATGGATAACGAATAAGAACCTGCTGTAGAAAAAAAATAAATTAAATAAAAATCAAATATTGAAAAAAAAAAAAAAAGAATCTGCCTGCCAATGCAGAGGATACAGGTTCAAGCCATGTGATCCCACATGCCGCGGAGCAACTAAGCCCGTGTGCCACAACTATGGAGCCTGTGCTCTAGAGCCCGTGAACCACAACTCCTGAGCCCACGTGCCACAACTACTGAAGCCCGCGTACCTAGAGCCCGTGCTCCGCAGCAAGAGCAGCCATCTCAGTGAGAAGCCTGCACACTGCAACAAAAACCAACGCAGCCAAAAAAATAAATAAATAATTTTTTAAATTAAAAAAAAATCTTAGATTATCTCACATGGAAGAATTGTTGTATTTTACATTTTAAAATATTAACTTCTTTATCATGATCTTTTCAATTTGTATAATCCCGTCCATCACTCATAGACAGTGAAGGAATAGGATTTGGCCAATGTCCCAGTTTTATCTAACTTGGTTCAGAAGCCAACTATAGCATATTTTGTGCGGCTCTGTGGGGGCAGCTTAAAGACCTCACTAGAACAGTCTCTGAATTGCAAGACCAAACATCGGGATAGTAGCATCCATTATTTTTATTGTTTGTCTCTGTATGAAGCAGTTTTTTTCTAACTTAGGGTTGATTTAACCATTAGGCACAGTGAGTACAGTGCCTAGGGTCCATGATATATTTAGAGATCCATGGAAATGTTCTAATTTTAATTTCCTTTAAAATAGGAAGAAAAAGTGAATATAGTAGTAATGCATGTATCATAATGAATCTCACCTAGATTTATTTTTTTCCTATGGTCAAAGGAACCCATGAAAGCAAAGTGTCCATAGCCCAAGAAAGTCATAATGCAGCCTTGAACTTAGATGATCTTTTATTGAGTGGATTCTTGACAAGCTTCAAAATATTACTGTGGTTCTCAGAGAAAAAGCCTAGACTAGTTAACAAGTCCCAGTTCCACAAGTTAGGAGTTTTGTCAATTGGAAAAATCACTTAACCTCCTCTACTCTCAGTTTCTTTCTCTATAAACAGGAGTAATATTAATGATGGCTATGACTAGGGAGAACAGTATGGAGATTCCTTAAAAAACTAAAAATAGAGCTACCATATGATCCAGCAACCCCACTCCCGGGCACATATCTGGAGAAAACCATAACTAAAAAGGATACATGCACCCCCATGTTCACTGAAGCACTATTTACAATAGCCAGGATATGGAAGCAACCTAGATGTCCATAGATGGAGGAATGGATAAAGAATAAGTGGTACATATATACAATGGAATATTACTCAGCCATAAGAAAGAATGAAATAATGCCATTTGCAGCAACATGGATGGACTTAGAGTTTGTGATACCGAGTGAAGTAAGACAGACAAAGAAAGACAAATATCATATGATATTGCTTATATGTGGAATCTAAAAAAATGGTACACATGACCCTATTTACAAAAAGGAAAACTGAGTCACAAATGTAGAAAAGAAACTTATGGTTACCAAGGGGGAAGGGGGGGAGGATTAAATTGGGAGACTGGGGCTGACATATACCCACTACTATATATAAGATAGATAAATAATAAGAACCTACTGTATAGCACAGAGAACTCTATTCAATATTCTGTAATGACCTATGTGGGAATAGAAGCTAAAAAAGAGTGGATGTATGTATATGTATAAATGATTCACTTTGCTGTACACCTGAAACCAACACAACACTGTAAATCAACTATACTCCAATAAAAAAATAATTTTAAAAAATTTCAAAAATAATTAAAAAGGTGAAATATTTGAGCAGAGCCTTCATAAAATACACACACACACACACACACACACACACACACACACACACAAATGACCAACAAATACATGAAAAGATATGTAACATCACTGGTCATTAGAAAAATGCAAATTAAAATCATGAGATACCCCTTTAAATCTACCAAAACAGCTAAAATAAAAATAATTGATAATACCAAGAGTTGGGGAGAATGTAGAATACCTGGAGCCCTCAGATATTGCTGGTACAAATGTAAAATGATACAGTCACTTTGGAAAACAGATCTGCAGTTTCTCAAAATGTTTAAAATATATACACTTATCATAAAATCCAGTAATTCCATTCTGAGGAAAAAATGAAAACATATGACTATATTATTTATTATAGTAAAAATAAATGAAAACAACCCAAATGCACATCAACTGGTAAATGGATAAACAAAATGTGGT
Source organism: Lipotes vexillifer (assembly GCF_000442215.2). Lineage (NCBI taxonomy): Eukaryota > Metazoa > Chordata > Mammalia > Artiodactyla > Lipotidae > Lipotes > Lipotes vexillifer. The sequence continues at coordinate 2,706 of NW_006770868.1, forward strand.
ATTATCCATACAATGGAATATCACTGAACAATAAAAAGGAATAAACTATTTATTGATAAATGCACCTGCTCTGAAAAAACATCTTGACACAAAGGATTCAAATGAAAATATACTTTAGTAGAAAGACAATAAGTATTATTGAAAATAAGCACTGACTGCAATCTCTTCAGCTTTCAAGGGATGTTACATAATTATTTATCCTAAAGAAGTCCCCCTTTTTTAAACCTATTGAAACCTCCTCAATAGGGTCCTTTGAGCGTGAAACTCAGGACTTTTAGATCATAGTATGGAAGTCAAGAGTTAAATACAGAAAGTGCTAAATACTTTCATATAAGAAAAAAAAGGAAAATCATGGCCCTTTGCTGGCAATTCTAGAGGCTGTGAGGTGAGGAGTCTAACAGAGGAAAGAAAAGATATGATATAAAAGGAAGAAGATCCTGAGAACTAGGCCTTCAGAGGATGTCAGGCTGCAGGAAATTCCATGTGGCAGCAAAGGACCTAAAAATGTCTAGAATCCATGATGACGAACATTGAAAAGCTTTCATTCACCAAATAATTATCGAGCCTTTACTCTGTTGCCATGCTCTGTTCTAGGCACCAGGGATACAAGTCAGTCAATAAAATAACAAACTACCTGGAGGATATTATCAACAATTTGAGGTTGTTTTCTATGCTGTGTTGTAATTTCCCTTCACTGCACCCCAAACGAACAACAGAATTCTGCTACAAACAAAAGTATTGTTTTAAGGGTGCATCGGGGGATAAAGAACAGAGGCTGTCCAATGTGAGTTGAATCAGCACCAGCAAGATTAGATGACAATCACAGGAAGGAAGCATAACGGCTAAAAATAGGTCCTGTCAGACAAACAGAGGGAGCAAAGGCTGCCTCAGGAAGCCTTAGAGAGACAAAAGAGGTGTTAGTAGATCTACATTATGAAGTATGGCAGTGTGGTAATATTTAAGGCTATTCACCAATGTTCCAGTGCCTCTCCTTTCAGGAAAATGGTGAAGTTGCATGCCGCTGCCTCCTTCAAGTTCAGCATAGTCCTAAGATGGGCTTTAGCCTATGGAATATGAACGGAAGTGGAATATGTCACTTTCATGGGGACACATTTTGAAGAAAGCGAATAAACCACCATGCTCTTATGTTCCTCTGCCATGGCAATCAACAACCATGCAGGTGTAAAGGCTCTGTCAGCCAGCTCTCACAGTGAGAAGAGCCCCCCAGCTAACTTGAAATAGACATAGGACATAAGGAAGAAATCAACCTTTGTTGTGTATAAGCCACTAAAATTGGGGGTGGTTTATTACTGCAGCACAACCTAGCTTATCCTGGCTGATACAAGTAGATTGAGCCAGTCTATGTGGATATCCTAGGAAAACTGTATGACCCAGGGATTTTTAAAGATCTTTTTAAATAACAGAGTCATCTGAAGGAACTAGGAAGAGAGTGTGCTTTCGTATGCCAGATTGGAATAGATGAGAATGTAAAAGCAGTAAATTCAGCCCTAAGGATTCTGGAAGGTAAGGCAAGCATCATGACAGGTATACTTGTCTTTTTCTGACAGGAAAAAGTATATACCTTCATTCAGAGACAATACTTTTTATCCCCATAGAACTAAATTCAAGCTGGATTTGTCCTCTGGGGATTTGTTTAAAGGATGAGAAGCAGAGTGAACAACATCTCCCACCCTACAAAATCACCGAAACATTGTAAAACTGGAGAGTCCTTTCAGTGAACCCATTGAGAAGAAAAAAAGCATAACTTAAAATGGTGAGGCAGTGAAGGCATTTTTCATGAAAAGCTGAGACAATACTTTAGTTACTTACTATTTTCTATAAATTGATTTCCATTTATTTACTTAATTAGATATATTTTAAAAGAAAAAATTGATGCGAAGAGTGTAAATTGAACAGTAGTACCATTAGCTGTAAATATAAACTGAAAACCCTCATAACGATAAATACATACGAAAATAGAACAATGAATAAAATTATTCCATTTTATCTGGAGAGTATAACTTGCTAAAGTTTATAAGCCTGAGGCTTGCCTGTGGATAAAGGGAGAATTACAAAATGATAGCGTCAACCTGAGTCTTTCTCCTTCACTAATCAGAATTAAAGAGAAATATAAAGAGAATAATTTTAAGACTAAACAATTCAATGCTCTACTTAAAATCCTCTCAAGTACTCTTCGTGGTATGTATCCCACATTTAGGGAAGTACTATTGTTGTGGCCGTGAACATGAGCCTCTCAGATTGCTGACCGTGGGGAGGCACATGACGGACAAACCCCGGTGTTATGCTCTGAAATCCATCACCATGTTCTCACAGAGACCGCACTTCCCACAGGCTGCTTCCCACCAGTGACTGGGAACTAAGGCAGGGAAGGCATGGTTGTCCTGGAGACCCGGTTGTCCTCTGACAGGTCACTTTGGCTCATCAGCTTTGTCAAACTTCCTTAGAACTGCACTGCACTTTGAGAGGCTTCCTTCCATCCCACATCTCTCCTTCACAAGGATCAGACCCACATCACAGTATGGGGGCCCTCCCAGCATCTCTCCAGGACCCTCCTCATTTTCCTAATAGGCTCATGTATGTCTTGAGCTTCTCAGGTAAACTCAACTTGCCTGTTGACCTTCCTAACAGCATCTTTTGAAGACAAAACGAACTGGCAGGAAGATGTTCCACTAACTTGTTTTGTCCAAGCATCAGCTGTCTCAAATAAATCTCAGAGAGCGTGAATCTCAGTCTGATCTTCCCAAAAGCAGACACAGTACAGATAGCCTATATTGTTGACTAAAGTAAAAGCCGCCAAGATCTGTGTATAGGGATTAGGGACGATAAAGCTGGCATTTGTGGTAGAAGATTAAGAGCTGTGCTTATATTCTTCTGCCAAGCATTAAGCAAACATTCACTTATGTGTTAAGACCCAGCTCAAACATTACCTGCTCTGAGAAATCTTCCCCAGTCTAACCGGCACTGGTCCGATCTGTCTCTGCATCCCCACAATGCCCCAGCCCTTCCTTCTGTGAAAGAATTTACCACATTACATTGCAATGAGAGTAGAGTCATATCTTACGAGAATCAGGTTGAAAAGTCAGAGCCCAGAGCAAAGATTATGAAAGGAAAAATTATCTTTCAAAACCCCTTAAAAAGGTCCCATGATACAGATGGACATACATCTTCTCAATGAGTCCATCACAGCTAGTTTTTCCTCCAGCATTGGAAGAAATCACCGTGCCTTTGGTTAAGCACCTCATAAAGTGGTTGGCTTGCTTTTAAAGACCACATTGCATGAAAAATAGAACGATGTTGAATCTTAACTGCCAAAATCATCCTCAACATAAGAAGACATCCCATGAGAGGATCACTGAGAAAACCCCAGTTTCCTATCCCCACCTCACATTCTGGCTGGGGTCTACATTTAGTGAGTGGAATAACAACCCTGGCCATTTAAATAATTACTTCTCCCTCTTACTTTTCCTTCTTTGTGTACAGCTGAATTCACAGAGGCTAAACCCAGTATCTACTGTAACATGTGTCTCTCTCGCTAGGGTCCACTTGACTGGAATCTTCCTAACATCTACCAATGTGTGTGTACACACCTGGTATTAAATATATGAGGGAGGGAGGGGTGGATGGAGAAAGAGGAAAAAAAGGATAGATGCAAGAAATGGACACCAAACAAATTCATTCCCGGAAGGTGTGTTAGGTTGGTTTCCCCCAGAAGGAGACCCCAAGACAAGGGTTTGAATGGAAGGTGATCTCAGGAGCATGATGAAGGGAGATGTGACAGTGAACAAGGGGCAAAAGCCCTCCCACAAAGGGTGAATGAATGAGCAGGTGACTGCTGTGGGCGCCTGGAGCTCAATCCTACTGAGGATTTCTGGGAGTCAGCATAGAGCACAACTCATATGTCTCCTAAGTAAGAAGCAAGGAGGCTGGAATATTTATCTACCAACTCCACCCACAAGCACAGGCCAATACTCCTATGGTGAGAGAAATCCCTCAGGCTGAGATCTGCAGGCTTTGCCATAGGAAGCCACAGGCATGTATGAAATGGATGTGTACTGAGGGAACATGGGTGCCACACTGACATCCATCGTCACAGAAGGGAATGGTGTTCTGTCACTTTTATTTCAATCTATGCCCATTTTCTTTCCACTAAAAAGACTTTTACTCTAATTTCGCCTAACCAGTGAGCATTGTCAATTATAGCAGAGACATTAGAATTTGAACATCTTGGGATTCTTTTTCCTTTGCAAAACATTGCTTTCTTTATGACTGTAATTTAACAATGAGCCTAAACTCTGTCACCTGTGTCTCATGCACAATCTCTGTAATCTTTGAATGAATGAGTTCTTTGGTTTTACAGAAACTTTTGAAATAAAAAATCTATGTATACATTCTAATTTCACTCATCTTTTAAATGTACATAAATATGTATACTAAATCTATAAATCTGTATAAAGTTGTTTCCAGCAACTAGTTGCACAGTGTTCTTGATGGTTAACATCATTCACATTTAAATGTTTATACTAAGCAGAATTTTTCATTAGTTACAACAAATCTATAGACTAAAATCAAAATTTTACAATCTTGAAAAGAATTCTCCCTTATTGTCCATTAAGAGGTTATCATGAGGAAATGTTCGTTAAAGGTAAAAGTTAAAGATCACAAGATGATGAGGCAAGCAGACTTCCCTTTAAATTTTCACATGGATGCCAACACTTGAGTGCTATAAATAGAGGACTGCAGAAGCTAGGAGGTGAGTTATATAATTCTGATTCAATGCCCTGGATTTGGGCAGCCTATTCTGAAATTATGAAAACCAAAATGAAGACCCTTTTTCTACAAACTCAGAATATGGATTTAGAACACTTACGTTTTGTTAAATTTTTGAGCATCTCTATTTCTTAGCCTATTCATTGGACTAGGCCCCAAATAAAAATTTTTCCCTGCAAGTTTTTATGCATATGGTGCACTGGAATACTAATTCTCCTCATTAAAATCCCAGTCCATGCCAGTGTCCAATGTGTCTGAAAAGTTCAGAAAGGTATGCTTTCCTTTAAGCAAAAGCTGTGTAGAAATCCCAGATCTTTTTATTCTTGCTGGTGAGAAGGGAAAGGTGAGCTCACTCTCTCTGGGTCGATGCCTCAACCTTCAGCAGCCCTTCATGACTCATCCCTTCAATATCTGCCCTTGAGTTTCAGACCCCTGCCCTGGACCATCACCACTGCCTCATAGAGCCTTCCTTAAATAAATAACATCAATTTTTTAAACTCCCAGATGCTTCTGTTATCTTAGCGGATGCTATGGTGCATTTTGTGGTAAAGACTAGATTTGCTTCTACTGTGACCACTCCCTAGAAACAGGACGGACCTTCACCCAAGATGTGGTTCTAATGTCAACACTCATGACTCAACACACATACCAAGAGGGGGATGAAGAGGTTTACTAATTGCAACATGGGGAGTAGGGAAGGCTCCCAAGGAGGTACACATGCCTTGAGAGCAGGGAAAGAAGACTGACGTGGGGTCTTTATGGTAGTTAAATGGGGGGCCCACGTGAGGGTTTCCATGTGTGGCTTAAACATCCTGCCAGCAACAAAGGTGGAATTACCTAGGCTTTCTTATCAGCTTGCCCAGATGTGGGGCATATGGAGAAGGATGAATGAAGCCTAAATGTTGTCAGCAGTCAAACCTCAAAAAACAAATGGAGTCAGACTATTACAGCTTTCCTATTAAGTCAGATTTTCATACATTGATATAATCATAATAAAGAACATAACTGACAATTATTTGGGTATTTACTACATACCAGACAGGCTATTTACACATCATTTCATTGAATTCTCACAAGCACCCTAATAAGAGTTAGTGACTTTGTTTGAGTTCCCCCCAAAGGAGAAAAGGAGTCATCTGTTTGAGAAGTTAGGGCAGGAACATAGTGAAAGACTGGGAAAGAAAGGAAAGCTAATAAAGGATGCTATAAAAATCTGGTTACCACTGCAGGTTTCTGGAACTCAGGACCCTTAGAGAGATGTGTGGGGCATACTAAGTGATGTCCCCCTGGGGGGGGGGGGTGAAGAAGCTGAGATGTTTATCCACCCACCCATCCTCACTGTTGGGAGGTCGAACCTGGGAGCATCATCTCCAGCACTCCCAGCAGTGCAGAGAAAGGCTTCCAGCAGAGAGATGCTGGTGCCTGAAGCAAGCATATAGCAAAGCACTTCCAAGGTGAGCCATGGAGACAAGGCAGCCACTGTCTATCTACAGAAAGGAACTAGTATTATCCCCATTTTATGGGGATATGAAAGCTCAGAGAGGATAAATAAGGCTTTCCAAGATCACACGTAATAATCATTAAAGAGTTGGAACTAAAACCCAAGGCCATATGACTCCTGAGCCATATTCGTAAGCAAAGCACACTGATATAAAAGGGCTTTGCTACTTTCAGAGAGTGGAATTGAAACAGACAGAGGCAGTGTGGCAGAGTAATAAGAATATGTGCTCCTAAGTCAGACTGTATCATTTCAAATAACACTGCCACTCACTAGCTTGGTAACCTTTTAACTTCTCTGTGCCTTGGATTCATCATTTATACAATGGAGATAATTGTTGCACTTTCATCGCATGGTTATGGGGCCTCATAAATGTTGTCTTTTTTTTTTTTACACGTTTGGCTGAGTGTCAACTCAGGAGGTATCTTGATATCTAAAACCTATAATTTTAGAAAATAATTTGTCTGACCTGGTTTACTTTTTGGGAAGCATTTTATATGATTACATATTTTTAAAGATATATATCTATATATAGGCATTCTTCCCTTTTCCATGTCATTTTCTCAGTCTTTCACTGTTTCTTGCCCAAACTTCCAAAATAAAAGATTTCTTTTTTTCCCCAAATCCTTCAAGCTGCCCTTTTGAGGGGAACCCAAGCAACTATAAAATATAAAAATATATTGGTAAAATATGTATATATGAGATAAGAAAACTAGTCCAGTCAGGTCCAGGTTGGGTTTATTGTTTATCTCTGATCCCTCTGCAGATGGGTTTTACAAGACTTGTCTTTCTACAAGCATCAGCAGAATTCTACCCAGCACAGTCTCTACTCCAGGCTTCGGGTTGGCAAAACTCTGGGTTAAAGCAAGGCAGATAAAAAGACAAGTCAAATAAAACCCATATTTCCTGGCTACTCAGTATCCAGAGAGTCCCCGGCCCCTTAAGTAGACACAGCACCCAAGAAAAAGCCTGTCTTAGAGGTGATATGCTGGCAAATGTTCTGGCTGCATTACCTCTGGACCATTCTCCATCCCTGTCCAAACCCTCCTCTCTCTATGCCCAGTAATAAGGAGTCATTGTTTACTGAGAACTTACCACATGCCTGATGCTGTTCTAAGCACTTTGCATATATTCACACATTTAACCCTTACGACAACCCTAGGAGACAGCTGTTTATTATTATCATTCTCATTTCATATTTGTGGAGACTAAGGTATACCAGGAATTGGGCTGACTTCCATCAAATTTCAAGAACTTCTTTCAAATGGTTCTGTTGGCCATTTGCATCATGGATACTTAACCCAATGAAAACCAACATTTCAAGACCAGATTTGGGACATCAAATTTGAGGTTTCCTAAACGTTCCCGCATCTACCCACTCATCCAATTTAAAGTCATTTACCCAGGGCTTCCCTGGTGGCACAGTGGTTAAGAATCTGCCTGCCAATGCAGGGGACACGGGTTCAATCCTGGTCTGGGAAGATCCCACATGCCGCAGAGCAACTAAGCCCGCATGCCGCAACTACTGAGCCTGCACTCTAGAGCCCGCGAGTCACAACTACTGAGCCCACGTGCCACAACTGCTGAAGCCCAGGCGCCTAGAGTCCGTGCTCCACAACAAGAAGCCACGACAATGAGAAGCCCGCACACCGCAACGAAGAGTAGCCCCCGCTCGCCGCAACTAGAGAAAGCCTGCGTGCAGCAACGATGACCCATCACAGCCAAAAATAAATTAATTAATTTAAAAAATAAAATAAAATAAAGTCACCTACCCAACACACCCCAAAAAAAGCTTTTGAAAAGTTCCATACAGGGCTTCCCTGGTGGCGCGGTGGTTGAGAGTCCGCCTGCCGATGCAGGGGACACGGGTTCGTGCCCCGGTCCGGGAAGTTCCCACATGCCGTGGAGCGGCTGGGCCCGTGAGCCATGGCTGCTAGACCTGTGCGTCCGGAGCCTGTGCTCCGCAACGGGAGAGGCCACGACAGTGAGAGGCCCGCGTACCGCAAAAAAAAAAAAAAAAGTTTCGTACAACCCTATGGAGATATCTTCGAATACTCAAGCAAAAGCAAGGCAAGTAAGGCAGAATATGCACAAAAAAGAAAGCCCTTTATTCTGCTATAGCTAAAACATTCATCCACAAATTGCTTATCAGGTGTTTTTCGCTTTTTTTTAAATCAAGAAAATCTTCAGAGATTTTAGCTTAGAAATAAAATACATCTTTCTGGAAGCTATTTCTATCTTCCTTTAACACCAAGTAACACCCTCACCTTCTAGCTTCTGGGTTTTTTTTAACGGATTGTGCAAATAAGTCAATCTAAGATGAGTGTTATCATACTACCCTGGATAAGATCCTCCAAGCTGAGCCTGGATTTGTTCTGCATCTTGAGAAAGGTATGCCCTGGAGGCACGCGCTGGATGCTATGGTTAATTAACTAATTTACTCAATCAAGTTTAACAGTGGTTTTAACTTTAATGAGACCATTACATTTTAATATGGAAATAACAGCCTGTATCCTTAACAATCCCCACAGTCCACAAATCCACCTCCCTCTTCCGCCCACCTCGCCCCAGCGTTGATGTTGATTTGTGAACCTGAACACCTGAGTGTAACATCCAGAACTTGTAATACACATGTTCAGGGTCCATTACAGATACAGCCCACGTAAACCACTGTTCTGCCTTCTGGTGGCCCCCGATGTACACTCTGAACACACACAGCAGTTGTCGCTCAAGATAAGAGCCCAAGTTTTATCACTGGCAGAGTCCTTTCTAGATGAAAGTGTGGTGGGGGCTTTTGATACTAAAAAACTGGTGTGAGTGAGGAAGAAAGGTAGACCAGGTCAGAAAATCCAAAAGGAGAGAAACTAAAGGAAATGACTAGGCGTGCAACCTGGGTTGCTACTGTCCTAGGGAGACCTACTCTCGGGCTGCCATCCCCAACTTGGGTTGCATTTAATTGGGCTCCAAATCATTAATATAATGGCCTTCCAAGCTCTTCTTATTGAGAATTTTTTTTATTATTCCAGATACAGTACTTTGGAGATTAACTATGAAAAGTTTTACAAGACGGTGAAGGTAATGAATCATGAATTCTGTAAGGGTAAACCCAATACAGTGAAACCAAGTACAGCTGTCTTATATTTGCTCTGCGTGCATTCTGCTACCCGTAATTTTGTCATCAATTTTCATCTTTTGTTTAAACATATTTGTCTTTTGGACAAGATAGGTCATATTTCATAGGTTTGATGAATTTTCTCCTTGGTCCAGTTTTACAGAATTTGCACTTAATTAATTGCCCAACCTTTAATTCGACAGACTGTTTTTAATGGCTATGTAGTTTCAAAAGCATATATACAGTGGAATTTCGAAAAAGTAATTGTTTTTGTGTCACTTCCAAAGAAAGTCACAATTATTAAAATGTGTAAATAATTTGTCAAATGCGCAATGGGCAATAATTAGGAAGATATCAAATAAACCTTTAATGGATATTTTTAATTTGGTGCTCAGAAGGAATATTTAAATAATGCAACAAAATATGTCATTACTCGCCTCAGGACTATAGAAGCCAAATCCCAATGTGAAAATGCACCTTTCAATTGCATAGACTGGGTCATAATAGAGGTGACACTCAAAAAAGATTTTCTAGGTCTTACAGAGCCGTAAATAGGGACACCCTCAGCCGGCAGACAGCACAGAATCCAAAACCCTGCCTATCAAAAGCATCATTCAAGCCACAAGGCTCTTCTGTGCCTGGTAAAAAGCAGGCAGGAAAAGAAGAGACAAAGGTCAGTTGTCAATTCTTTATAAATGTGATTGTGCTGGCAGTTTGCAAAGAACTGCCATGTTTCCCTAGCAACTTTGTGTGCGCGCAGATGCGTTTAGTACATTTTTTCCCCTTGTTATTTTCAGACCGTCTTTTTGTACCGTGGACTATTTCGAATGTATTCTTTCAGTTACATGGGCCTTTTTATTAAGAGGATTAAGAGGCTGACATTTTTTGGAAGGGAAGTTCGCTGAATTCGGGGCCATAAAAACCAGAGTTCAATTTTTAGTCAAACTGCAGATAAAAAGCAGGAGTGAAAAAGGCTGGGTTAGAGAAAACACATTAGACCAAGAGAAAGCTAAAAGTATCCAGTTTCTAGAAATTGGAACCTGAGAGCCCATGACATTCCTGAATGGTACTTTGTCATCTCTTTGAAAGAAATGTTAAGCAAAGCTTCCGAGCAGCCTCCACCCTGCCTTTTATGTTCCTCCTTTGATTTTGTGATTGTTCCAGAGCCTGGAGTCAATATTTAATTTTGATTCATCTGTTCCTCCTTCTTGTTTATTAGCGGCAGGGAAAGGACATTTGGAAATAACTCTCACAGAACTCTACTCTTTATTAATTCATCCACAACATGGATTGAGCACTTACGAATTACCAGGCATTGTTCTGGGCATACAGCTGGGGTCTACAAACTCTTTCTGTAAAGTACCAGCTAGTAAATATTTTAGGATCTATGGGCGGGTCATACAGTCTTCGCAACTCCTCAACTGTGCTCTTGTGGGTTGTAGCAGCCGCAGACATTGCATAAATGAATGGGTGTGGCAGTGTGCCAATAAAGCTTTCCATATGGACACCAAAACTTGAGTTTCACGTAATTTTCACATGTCACGAAATATCATTCTTTTGATTTTTTTTCAACCATTTAAAAAAACTAAAATGTTTGGCTGTGAGTCTGTTTCTATTTTGTAAATAAATTCATTTGTATTACTTTTTAGATTCTGCATGTAAGTAATATCATATAGTATTTGTCTTTCTCTGACTTACTTCACTCAGTATAATCTCTAGGTCCATCCATGTTGCTGCATATGGCAATATTTCAACCTTTTTTAGTCACCAAAGAGCAAAGGGAGAGGGGAGGGAGAAATTAGGAGTATGGAATGGATTAACAGATACACACCTGTATATATAAAATAAACAACAAGGATTTACTGTACAGCACAGGGAACTATATCCAATATCTTGTAATAACCTGTAATGGAAAAGAATCTGAAAAAACATATATATTTAACTGAAACTAACACAATATTGTAAATCAACTCTACTTCAATTAAAAAGCAGGAAAGGGCTTCCCTGGTGGCGCAGTGGTTGAGAGTCTGCCTGCCGATGCAGGGGACGCGGATTCGTGCCCCAGTCCGGGAAGATCCCACATGCCGCGGAGCGGCTGGGCCCGTGAGCCATGGCCGCTGAGCCTGCGCATCCAGAGCCTGTGCTCCGCAACGTGAGAGGCCACAACAGTGAGAGGCCACAACAGTGAGAGGCCACAACAGTGAGAGGCCACAACAGTGAGAGGCCACAACAGTGAGAGGCCACAACAGTGAGAGGCCGACGTACCACACACACAAAAAAAAAAAGCCGGGAAGATCCCACATGCCGCGGAGCGGCTGGGCCCGTGAGCCATGGCCGCTGAGCCTGCGCATCCAGAGCCTGTGCTCCGCAACGTGAGAGGCCACAACAGTGAGAGGCCACAACAGTGAGAGGCCGACGTACCACACACACAAAAAAAAAAAGCAGTAAAAAAACAAATAATAACAAAACAAAAAGTAAAAACCATTCTTAGCTTGTGGGCCACACGAAAACATGCAGCGGGCTAGATATGCCCCTCTGCCCAGGTTTCCTGACCCCAGGTATACAGGCAGAGGTTGTGCTGTCATGGGCCTGACACTATGGAAGGGACACAGGAAAAATGTAAAAGAATGAAACAAGATGACATCAGGTTACTCTAAGTGATATGAAGGAAACAAAACAGGAGGGTAAAGAGTGACTGAGTGAGGGCGGTTACTTTAGATAGAGCTGCCGGAAGGGCCCTCTCTGAGACCTGAATGACAAAGTCCATCATTCCCCTACAGTCCTTTGATTCCCCTCAGCATCTCTGACTGTACCACGAATTCTGTAAGTCAGCTGCACCACACCTAATTATTAGTTCCTAGAGTTACACTACAAAGCACCAGAAAACAAAGCCATTGACTCGCCCAACACCGTTATCAAAATTGTAGAGGATAAGCATATGCCAGTGAGAATCAACACACCTATTAATATTACAGATTTCCAGGTGCTGCGCTGGGGACACCTAATCCTCAGCCACTAGGAGACAGGAGTTTTAAATGTGCAGCACCGTGGTTCAAAGCAAGTTTTTTTTTTTTTTTAAATTGGAAATAGTGCCATAACCTTAGGTCATTTCTCTTCTCCTTTCAATACTCATACAGCCTAAATAATGGTATGCTCTCAAATTAGAAACTTGAGCTGACTCGGCCTCTTTTATTTACATCCTATTGAATTAGCATTAACTTTATTTTTCACAGCTGCTAAAATATTTTTTTCAAGAGAAACAAAATTACCTTCATGAAGGTTCTCTTGGGGAAAACAGACAATCATAAAGGGATGCAAGGCTTAATCTGTCTTTTACGGGACAGGTCAAAGGTGAACAATATTTCTGCTCTTCTCAAAATTTGCGGGCTAATTTCAAACCCAGTGCCAAAGGATTTGAAGGCACTTTTTATTTTCCTCACATGGTTTGGTAGTGGGCTTTCCAACAGCTGTGACACCGGAAGCTGGTGACACGTTGGTTATTAGGAGGTGAAATTTAACTCAAGATTTCTAGCTTGGAATAGCCTTTAGTAGCGTTAGGGCTTAAAGGGTTATTTTGTCGATTGGCTGCTTGGCTGCGTCACCGGCAAAGCCCGTTAACAATTCCCAGGAAATAAAAATAGAATCGGGATAGTAAAGTCTAACGTTTTTTCCCTCTGTGCTTAGTGTGGTTTCACGGGCTCACGGGGGGGCCCAGTGCATAGGCCTCACACCCGGCCCTTCAGACCGGCGTTTCCGGTGTGACATGCGGCCACAGCTCCTCAGCTGGCCGGCAGGCAGGCCATGTGCAGAGACACTGAACCCCGCACTGCGATCTGGAGCCCGAGCAGCAGGGCTGCGCCCACCCTGCAAGAACTCTGCCCTCCTCTCCCCACTGATGAGACCCTGTAAAGCAGCCCTGCCCACAGCCTGTCGGGAGAGCGGGTGCTCTGGAGCCCAAGCTCACACCTCTCATTTCTTTGATCAAAGAATAAAGCTTTCCTCTGCTTATGAACCGAACTTGGTCTCATTCTATCAGCTTGAACAACACAGAACAGAAGAACCCTTGTTGGAGACCAACTTGGGAGGATCTGTAACAAAGTTTTGTGTCTTCTGGCCTTTTGCCTGTACCTATCCACCATGCTCTGGGCTCACCCCAGCCCCAGCGGGAGGACAGTGAAGGTTTTGGGAGGTTGACTTTGAGTATGACTGACTCTGATCTTTGACAACACTCTGACGGGGTAGAATGACGACACCTTTCTGCCAAATTCAGGGCAACTCTGCCCAGCAACATGGTACCTGGGTATGGTGCACACACAACTAAGCCCCCAGAGTCATCTGGACTGCGCTCCCTGTGCAGAGGGGATCACACTATGACGTCATTGGAGATGGGAGACTGAAACTAACGTGTGTCTGCCCAATGCCTCTGGCTGGCCTTCCCGAGGTTCTGGACACCTGGGGAAGGGCAGAAACTAGAACCCAATCAGTGTGCCATCTGTAAACAAGAGGGACACTAGAAGAGAGAATGCCCTTGCTACCCCCAAAGCGGGACGGCAACAGCAGATCCTGGCCACTACCCTCGAAGGCAGATGGTCCAAACAGATGAAGAATGATGAGGTGGTGGGGGGCTCCTAAGCTGGTGCTCCAATTGACCCCCCAAGAAGCCCCAGCTGACATTGGGCGTAGGGCAGCAGCCTGCTGAATTCTTATTCAACAGTGGTTTACTCGGTTCCAAACACCACATCAGGCAAACTGGGTCACAAGAGCTGTAACATTATGGGATTATCAGGGAAGGCCCAGGAACGGGCATTCATAGAGCCATTAGAACGTAAACTGGATAAACAGGCCCACCCATTCCTTCCTGTATGTCCCTAAGTGTCCTATACACCTATACTAGGAAGAGTATCTCACATAAATTGGGGGCTACTATCCACCCAATGGGAGGCAAATTGGAGATTGTCATCCCCTTAGACAAAGGGCACAGGATGACAGTGTTAATGGCAGAGGACAAACCTCCCTGGACAGAGCAAGTCTATCTCCCCAAAGTAAATCCCAAGGTCTAGGCCCAGGGATGGGTGGGACGAGCTGTAGGAGCCAATCCTCTGACAGTCCATCTAAAACCCGGACATACCTGGCTCAACAGAAAACAATACCCTCTCTGGAGGGAAGCCTTGTTGGGCATCGCCCCTGTGATACAGGGCCTAAATGACCAGGGCCTTACTGGACTCTGCCAATCAACCTGTAATCCCCCATCCACCCCATGAAGAAATCCAATGTGGAATGGTACAGGACCTCAGGGCAGCCAGTGAAGCCACCAAGGATATAGATCCCGTAGTCCCTAATCCCTACACCCTGCTGGCCACTCTTCTGTCCAGCAGGATCCGATATTCTGTATTAGATTTTAAGGATGCCTTCTTATGTATTCCATTAACCCCAACACCACAAGAAATTTTTGCTTTGGGGTGGCAGGACTCAAACACACAACAAACACAGCAATACTGCTGGGCAGTCCTGCCCCAAGGGTTCAAAAATTCCCCCACCATCTTTGGGGAAACTTTAGCTAAAGACCTAAAAGATCTACATCCAAAGGAAGCAACCCTCTTCCAATATGTAGACCACATTCTGATCACCAGCCCTACTAAGGAGGCCCCTGACAAAAATACTGTTACCACCCCGAACCACCTAGCCGATCAAGGGTATAATGTGTCTAAGAAAAAGGGTCAAATATCACAAACTACAGTGACCTACCTAGGCCTCATTCTCAGGTCCCTGCCCTGGCTCTCGCAGATTGAGCTAAACCCTTTTACCTTTACATTCCTGAGACAAGGGGAATCGCCTTTGGGGTAGTAGCTCAAACACTGGGACCCCTTATTCAGGTGGTTGCTTATTTCTCTAAACAGTTAGATCAAGTGGCTAAGGGATGGCCTACTTGCCCACAGGCAGTAGCAGCTACTACAGCCCTGCTAAAGGAGGCTAAGAAGTTAACCTGTGGTCAGCCAATCACTCTATGGACCCCACGCCAGGTTCAGGCTTTAGTAAGCTCTAAGGGAACAGGACGGCTATCCCCTGGAAGGTCGATTCAAGTTCAGGCTATACTTTTAGACAACCCAAGGCTACCATAAAAAACTGTCACAAGGTAAATCCTGCCACCCTGCTACCCACAGAAACAGGGCCCCTGGAGCACGACTGTATAGAAACCATAGACACCATCTATTCCAGTCGCCCCAACTTAGTAAGTGAGCCTCTCCCAAATGCCGAAGAGGAATGGTTCACAGACAGGAGCAGTTTTATGAGAGAGGGAAAAGGCTAGTGGGATATGCAGTAACCTCCCAGATCCAAGTCACAGCAGCCTCTCCCCAGGGACCTCTGCCCAAAAGGCTGAGCTGATAGCCTTCATCTGAGCCTTAGAACTAGAGACAGGGAAGATCTTAAATGTTTACACAGATTTCCAGTATGCAGGTACCATCCTACAGGCACACAGGGCTATGCAGAAGGAAAGAGTTATACGTACTGCAGAGAATGAACAGGTGAAACATGGCTTAAGCATACTGAAGCTCTTAGAAGCAGTACAGTTTCCAAAAAGTGTGGCACTGATTCATTGTAGGGGTCACCAAAAGCGGAGTGCAGAGGTAATAAAGGGAAAGAAGGATGATGCAACCGCCAAAAGGGCAGCCCTAGAACCATTAACTTGGCAACTACCACTCATCAGGGGCCTCATCTGGCCCCTCGAAGGCCAGATCCATACAATTATTCCCCAATTTACACAAGGGAAGAATTAGACAAAGCCCCGAAATGGGGCTTCAACAGAGATCTAGGAGGCCATGGGTGGCTAGTTAATAAACATGGGCGATACTGCTTTCCCCAAACTGCAGCTTGTCAAGCCATCATGGAGGCTCATCAAGGAACTCACTACGGGGAGGGAAGCCCTATATAACTGGTTAGTTAAGGTCATAGTAACCCCTGGCATGAAAAGGCTAATCAGTCCAATAGCTGAGACCTGCCCCGTCTGCACAGTAAACAGCCCCGACATGGGACCCAGCAGAGGCCTCCAGATTAAGGGCCATTCAGACCAGAAGGACATATCCCAGAGAAGGCTGGCAGATTGGTTTCACTGCCCTGCCAAGAGTACTGGGCAATTTCAGGTATCTTTTGGTGCTAGCGGACACATTTTCCAAGTGGACCAAAGCATTCCCTGCTAGAACTGAAATGGCAGCTGAAGCAGCTAAGGCATTACTAAAAGCCCCAGGTTTGGCCTCCCAGCCTCCCTACAAAGTGATAATGGTCCAGCATCCATGTCTTAGGTGACGAAGGCGACAACAAGTGCTCTGGGCATAAAATGGATCTTGCACTCAGCCTGGAGACCCCAGTCGTCAGGGAAAGTAGAGCGACCCAATCATACCTTGATCCCATCCTCAGCCAAGCTATGTCAGGAAACTCAAGAAAATTGGATTAAGTTGCTTTCAATTGCCCCGCTCCATGAACCATTAGCTACAAGGGATAAGGTAAAGTTAAGTGCAGTTGAACTCATGGATGGCAGACCCATTCCCCAGGCCGAGAGAAGGGACACCTTAGCCCCCTTGAAATGTAACAGCTCAGGTCTGCCCTCCAGGTAGGAGAAACCGGGAAAGTCCTCACAGAACCTGACCAGGTGCTGCCTGCACCCACCGACCTGGCCCAGCACCCCTTCCAGACAGAAGACCAGGTGCACCTAAAACCCTGGAAAACCGGCGGCCTGCAAGATTAGCTCCCTCCTAAGTGGACAGACCCCACTCGGTGACCCTAGCTACCCAATCTGCCCTAAAGTCACAGGCGGTCATTCGGTGGGGACATTGCACTCGAGGGAAGAGGGGCCCCAGCCCCAACCTCCAGAGAGACAACCTGGGGCAACCACCCGTCTTGACTACTCGTGTGAGCCTCCCTCTGACCTGAGCTTGTCCCGAAAAACAACAAAAATGTGACCAGGGCATCCTCAGCCCCAGCAGCAAGCTTCAACGTCAGGGAACACTCACCTACAGGCCAAAGACCGAGACGCCTGCACTTTTAGGAAAAATCTGACGTGTGACCATCATTCTCTTGCTAACATTTGGGCCTCATATCTTACATTTTCTGGTGTCTTTTGTCTCCAAAAGGTTAGACAAATGGGGAAGACACTGGTCTCAGGCAGACGCACAGTCAGGGACGAGGCCTGGTTAGAACCAAACAGATCTAAAGGCGGCTGAGGAGAAGTTCCGCTCCTCTACCCGGGCTATAAAAGCGCCCGCGCTCAGCAGGGGCAGTCACAGAAGACCGACCTGCACCCCTCAGCGCCCCTCAGAGCCCCTCACGAACGAGAAGCAGGACAAAAGACAGAGGAGAAATTTGTCACCGGCAAAGTCCATTAACAATTCCCAGGAAATAAAAATACAATCTGGGTAATAAAAGTCTAACCTTTTTTCTCCTTTGTGCGTCATCTGGTTTTAGCGGCTCACAGCGTGCTCCCCGCCGGCCCTTCAGACCAGAGCTCCTGGTACAACACGTCTTCCCGCACCTCAGCTGGGGAGCCGTGTGCAGAAGCGCGGCACACAACACGCAATCCAAGATGGCGGCGGCGGGCCGTGCGCAGAGACGCCGGCGCCGGGCTCTGCAGCCCCCAGCCGTACAGCCACGCCAGCCCCGCCAGGACTCTGCTCCCTCCCCTGCCTGAGTTCCACACCCTAGAAAGCAGCCCCGCCCACAGCCTGTGAGTGGGTGGGGGCAGACTGTGTGCTCTAGAGAGGGTCTCGCGCCTCTTCGTTCTTTGATGAAGCTTTCCTTCGCTTCTGAACCAAACTGGGTCTTGTTCACTTGGCTCAAACAACACAGGGCAGAAGGCCCTTGTGCGGGACCAACCTGGGTGGGTCGGTAACTGTAAAAATTTACAGTTTTAATTTAGCAGCTCTTGGTCATTTTTTTAAAGAGCTTTGCTGCCTCTTATACAGCACTTACTATTTCTACTTCTCTGTCTTTTCCAAAATCAACCCTACCTGTATGAACACACACACACACACACACACACACACACACACACACACACACACACACACCCCCTCGGTGCATCCCTCCAGTTTCTCTCAACAGTCTATGTCTATGAGCTGTTTCCAGACCCTGATCCAAATTTTCCTCTTTTGCAAAGCATTTCCACTACTTTTGGGGGAAACTGTAAGAATTTTAAGGAAGACCTGCATCCTCAACCCAGCACTTCACTGAAAGTGTAACCTCAGCCGAGTTGCTCCATTTCCCTAACTATAAAATGGATTTGTGACCCCTGGTCCCTCCATTTCACACAGCTGTTGTTAGAATCAAATGAAATGACTTATGAAAAAACAAACAATGGGAAAATTATAAAATGCATGTGGGTAATATCATTATTATCCCCTACTGTAATACCATCAACACTTGGGGCTTCATTCCAAATGAGACCATGTTATTTTATGCTTGTTGACATGCTGCCTGTAACCAAGTTCAAATTCAACTATAAACCTCCTGAGAATACAGAATTAGGTTTGTCATTTCTTCTGTGTGCTTAGTGTAATACTGTGCACACAGTAGGCTCCAAAATGTGACCCTTAACTGGGAGACTAATAATTGCCAAAGATATTTATCACTGGCAAATGCCGTGGGTCCCTATGCATAATGCTTGCCACCCCTGAAAGAGGGTGGTGTCCCCAGATTCATGCTCTGAAATAGGGTTCCCACAGGTGTACTCCTCAGAACCCCAGTCTCAGAGATGTTTTTCAAAATATGAATCTGTGGTCAAACAATTGGCGGTGGGAGGCTTACGGTACCCCTCTTTCAAAGTCAGGAAGATTAAGAGTATAATAAAGAATCCCAGAATTTCTGCTGATACGTAGACATCTTTGTTCACCATGGGGTCTCACAAATCCATTTGAAGAGAGATGCTTTCTTTCCATTAACAACTCTTTGCACCGTTGCTAAACAAGTATGCCTCCGAAGTCACTTTGGGAAATGTTTTGCAAACTACAGGTCATAAAATCAATTTAATGGATTCGATAGAGCAGAGACTGCAAACTACAGCCCCTGGGTCAAATCCAGACTACTGCCTGTCTTTGTATGGCCTACAAGCTAAAAATAGTTTTT
Organism: Lipotes vexillifer; assembly: GCF_000442215.2. Classification (NCBI taxonomy): domain Eukaryota; kingdom Metazoa; phylum Chordata; class Mammalia; order Artiodactyla; family Lipotidae; genus Lipotes; species Lipotes vexillifer. Next base: position 22,217 of record NW_006770868.1, read on the forward strand.
ATATTTTTAAAGAGTCTAAAACATCAAAAGAAGAATTAGACTTTGTGATAAAAGAAAATTACATGGAATTCAAATTTCAGTGTCCATAAGTAAAGTGGTTTGGGAACACAGCCTTGCCCACTTGTTTATATGCTGTCTACGCTGCCTTCACATTACAATGGCAGAGTTGAGTAGTTTTGAGTTGGCCTTCAAAGCCAGAAATATTCATTATCTGGCCTTTTACAAACCCCTGAGCTACAGCAGCACTTTTTAAAAATGAAATAGGAAAGAATAGAAAATACCAGAGTACATCACATGTGGGAAGGATAACAAGTGTTTGACAGAACATTTGCATCAACAAAATGTATGTATATTACATATGTGTGCACAGCCTGAGCCACAATAATTATATTCCTTACTGTGAATAACTGGCAAAAAAACTTTTTTTTTCAGTTATTCTAAAAGCAAGTTAGAACATGCCTATGTCTTTTGCTTACAACTCAAAGATGTTTATGGTACCATTACCTAGGGTAGCCAGATGGTGAGCAAAAAAGAGCAGAAAGACAAGAGACTGATAAACCAATTCAGGTACCCTACCAACTATGTCCACATAAAGCATCTCATTGAAGGTTCTTTTACAATGAGGAAGAGATGAAAGTTGCCAAAAAGACGTATCAGTGATCGACAGAATATGCTCCCTTATACTTAGAGGGTTTATCAAAGACTACTAACACTGAATCAAGCAGTGTAAAATATTACTGTTGGTTTAACCTCGAAGAGGGCTTCGTTCCAAAAATAACTTTCCATTCAGACATCCGACACATGGTCATCAAATCCAGAAAGATTTGGATTAAGGACATGCAAGTGGCCTGTGTAAAACTATCCCTGTAATAATTATAGCTAGAAAACAATAATAATTATTAGAACTAAAATAATAAAATTTATTTAACACCTATTACCAGGATTGTGCTAAGCCCATTCATTTCACTCAGCCCTCAAAACAATCCTATTCTGTGGGGATAATTATCACCCTCATTCTCCAAGTGAAGATACTGAGGCACAGAGAGGCTGAATAATTTGCCTAAGGTCACCCAGAGTAAGAACAGGACATGGGATTTGAATCCAGGCAGCAGGATTCTCAAACCTGCCCTTTTGACCATTTCATGATGTCTTACCACTTATATGTCTCTGCTGAAATTGAGTGACTAAGCTATAGAAAATAGGTTCTATTATGAAAACTGTTTTATGGAGATGATATTACAGCAATCAAAATAATAAACACCACCCAATAACACATGTACAACCTGATACTGCAGGGAATGTAACTGTACTGGTATTTAATTGTCCTCGGATTTGAATTACAGAGGTATAGCTCAAATTATCCCTTTTGCCTGGTACCCAGCCCAAAAGACATATTTCTTTAATAAACATTTTGTGCTACCTTGCCTTCTCATGCCTCATGCTTGAATCACGTGAAAGCTAAAGCCTTCCGAACGTGATTCATCAGAAAAATCAAGGGGGAAAATAGTTGTGATCTGATATACTGAGCACTCAAATTCCACAGCAGCCACTTCCCGCACTGTGCAGTGGAGACAGAAATGCAGTGACTGAGTGCATCGCAGCCTGTCACGTTCGTGAACTGGGGAGCGGGGCAGGTCACTGAATCATGTTCCAGCACCTCTGCACATCCATCGAGACACGAGGTAACCAAGCCAGCTTGCCTGAGACGAAAGTCTGAGTAATTCAGAGGAGGCTGAAACTCTTTATAAAACATCCACTAAGTAGTTTTGTTGACGCCTACATGACATTTCCGAGGTGGTTCGAAAACCAGACCATTTGTTACACAGGATCTAGATCAATAGAGCGACTGGAGGGAGATGAGCAAAATTTTTTAAAAATAATAATTGAACAAGAGTGGAATAATTCCATACCTTACAACATCTCCAGTTTTATGTTTAAATTCAAGATTGAGAAGAATAAAACAACTGCAACCGTACAGCCCAGCACCAGAGCCCATCTCTCTTCTTAGATAGCATTCACAGAAGAAAAGATTTTTGTTTCGTTAGACAAACAAAAATATAATAAGGAAATGGTCAATTGCTTTTATCCCTTCTCTTTTCTTTTTCTTTCTTTTTCTTAGTGGCTGTCGTCAGCATCACTCTGAAAGGAGTCTGAAAAATTAACACATCACTAGGACTTACCATGTGAGATTTAACTTTTGATAAACAACAAAGTGGGTTACTGCTGTGCTAGCTATTTTTAATCCACCTTGTAAGTGTGCTTTTTTTATTGCTTTATACAGCATATCTGATTCCCTCTAAAGCACCAACTAAAAAATCTATCCAGCTGTCATTTGCTGCCCGGTAACATCTATCATCACACAGCCTGGCAGGTCTAGTCCATGAGGCAGAGGGGAGAGGAGACAGGAGGCAGAGTCAAGGACTGTCACATGGGATGGGAAAAAAAACTTGTCACAATTATTTATGACTCTTGCTGAGGCACATAATGGGACACATAAGCCTGTTTCAGTTTCAAGCACACTTGCACGGCTGCTCCCTTGTCGAAGTTGGACGCAGGCAGCTCTGCTTTACACATACAATTTCCTGAACAATGCCAAGCACTTGGCAAGTGACAGTGACAAATACTGGAGTTGGTGGCTGTAGCTCTGTGGGCTGTTATGAGCGTGCAGGTGTCAGTAATCAGGAGCACTGCCACGTGAAGCTCCAAGGTCTCCACTCCCCAATTCCTTTCTTCCTGGTGAAAGACTTCCTTCCTCCTCATGCTTTTAACTGCTGGGGACGTGTTTAGAGAACAGGAAATTGTGCGTTCCAGCCCGTATTTTATTATTCTAGGCCATATATATCCTTCCCAAGGAGGCTTCTGTATTCATTTGTTCCTTCCTTTACCCATGCCTACACACACAGAGCAAGAAACCAGTTCTAAGATTTCAAGTGTAAGTGTCCTTTGGTTTCACGCCTGCTAAATATCCATGTTTCTGAGCAGTTGGTTCAATTGATGTTCCACCTCCAGATGTGTTCACAAAAGTAAGTGCTGGATTAGATGGTAGTTCTGTCCAGTTCTATAATCTAAGTTCTACTCCAATGCCCTTTGTTTTTAGTAGCCTCATAAGGGTTTAACCTTTGGCTCTTTGGAGGGACTTAAAGGAAACTCCATCAACAGTCTCTCTACCTGACAGACCATTACAAACGGAAGAGCTGAACTTGCAACATTTAAGATAATTAAAGGTAAAATGGAGGCCTGGTTCAATAAGTGACTCTCACACAATTTATGGCTCTAGCATGGCTCGACATTAACCTAGGTGCCCACCCTGAGCCCTCAGGCACTTTGGCACACCTGCCCAGAGCCTGCTGATGAAAAATGGCTAAGACCTTAATTAAAGATAATAGGAGCAGAATGGCCTGTACCTACCTGGGAAGCCAAATCAGAAATTAATATGGAAAAGACAATCTGTGAACAGAAGCACCCAGGAAAATTGAAATTGCTCTGATTCTCTGTTTAGAATTGGCTAAACCCAAACTTGCCCACCTTCATTTAGAAATATCATAGGAGGCCAAAATAAGAAAGAGAAAATGCTTTTGTTTCACTGGGCCAGTCTCATTGTGCATGAGAACCATAATGTTTATGACGCAACTACTACCAAATAACACCGTACAGTTGACAGACGTCTGCATACCTCTGTCTCAAACCCAAAAGGGTGTTTATACTAATTTAAGGAGCGAAGAAGTTAATCTGCATCACACAAAATTCTCCATCTACCCAGGAATCATTTCTCTTCTGCTACATGCTCTCCTCTCTGTCGTCTTCACTCCCTCCCTGTCTCCATCTGCTGGGGAATTGCAAAGTTGAAGTCCATGGGTGCCGCACGCCTGCCTGTATCCAGTTTGTCTACAAAGTGATTTTTTTTTTTTTTTTTTTTTACTGGTATGCGGGCCTCTCACTGTTGTGGCCTCTTCCGTTTCAGAGCACAGGCTCCAGACGCGCAGGCTCAGCGGCCATGGCTCACTGGCCCAGCCGTTCCACAGCATGTGGGATCTTCCCAGACCAGGGCACGAATCTGTGTCCCCTGCATCGCCAGGCGGACTCTCAACCACTGCGCCACCAGGGAAGCCCTACAAAGTGATTTTTTTAACATGTTCAATTTGAATAACTTTGGGCTAAATGTAGAGTCCAGATCACTAAAGATTTCATCATTCCCTCTCTTATACTCAGCTTGTTTATGGTGCCCATTTGGCCTTTGAAGACAGTTCAGTTTACAACACCTCTTTCCC
>NW_006770868.1:26711-59136 GCF_000442215.2 Lipotes vexillifer
TTCCCATGGTGATTTCATATGTAGTTTTAGGAAGTAAACTTTACTTCCCTCCAACACACACACACACACACACACACACACACACACACACACACACACTTCTGACATTCCCAGACAGGAGAGGGACAGCCTCACCCCTCCCCAGGCAGGAGCACTATAGCATAAGCACTCCCCTCACCCCCTCCACCACTTTCCCATCTGGTTAGTGAGTTAGTGATAGATCTGACACCTATGAGACCACACTCCCAGGCATAGAGTCACTGCACTGGAATTCCTAACAAGCTCCCTGCTAGAAGGTTCACATATCCAACTCAACTCACAGTGCAATAAATATCATTATGATGCAAACTTCACTTGAAAACATACAACTTCCAATCCCATTGTTTTTAGAAAGACATTTATTCAACAGATATTTATTGAGCACCCAGAGGCCATGGGTGGTGATAGGGTGGTGAACAAGAATGACCTAATTTCTGCTTTCATGGCATTTTCTCCATGATGACTCTTTAGTTACAGGAGTGAAATGTACATGGCAAAGCAAATATAGGGTGTAACAGTGAACACATTTAACACGGGGACCTGACCCAGTCTGCGGGATAAGAGAAGGTCTCTCTTGGGAAATGACCGTGAAACTAGATCTTTAAGGATAAGTAGGAGTTATTCAGGTTGGTGACCTGAGTGAATTACCTAGTGTCTTTGCTGGGAAGATTAAATGAGCTCATGTAGGTAGAAAAGCACCATATAAACTATAAAAGGGTTAGTTGGTGACATTGCAGAAAGAAGGAAAGTGACAGTATATCCTAAATGTCACTAGAGGTATAGACCAAAGGCTGTGGAGTCAGACAGTTCAAGTCCTGACTCTGCCACTCACTCCCAACAGAGGTTAGGACTTTTCTTAAGCTTTCTCAGTCTCAGTTCCTTTGCCATTAAAATTGAGATAATAATACTTGATTAATCAAACAGGATTATGCACATAAACCCCCATAGAACTGTCCCTGGCGTGTATATAAAAGTACTCAGTGAATGTAAATTTGCTTTTTATTGATATGTGTCTGATGCCCAGGAAAATGCATGACGAGGGATAAAATCTAACTAAGAATCATCGACAGAGAACCATCGAGAATTTCGAGGTAAAGTGAACGATCATACCTTGTATTGCAGCAATACGTTAAGCACTTCCACATTCGTGATCTCATTTGGTCCTACAATAACCTCTTTAAGCAAGAAGGGCAGGGGCCTCTGTCTTCACATAATAAATGAGAAACCATGAGTCAAAAAGAGGCCTGTTCAAGATCTTCCGAATGCTGGGACAGGTCTGGAATTCGGGTATTCTGATTCCTAAGGCACTGCTCTTCAACCACAACACACTCAACTCTCCAAGGAGATGGATTACTTTCTCTGTAGCCAGGGTCAGCAAACTGTGGCCCAAGGGCCAAATCCAGTCCCTTGCCTTTTGTTATAAATAAAGTTTTACTGGAACACAGGCATGCCCATTTATTTATGTATTATCTGTGGCTGTCTTTGCCTATAATGACAGAGTTAAGTGGTCATAACAGAGACAATATGGATGGCAAAACCGAAAATATCTATTGCCTATAGCCCTGTACAGAAAAAGCTTGTCAATCCTGAGCTATACCACTTGTAATATGACAGCTCCAGAGTATGCAGTGCCAAAATCAGGGTGGAATAGGGGGCTTAATATGAAGTGCCAGTAAAATAATTCATCAAAACAGGTCACCAAAAGCAAGGTTTTCTGATAGTTTTAGATACCTCTACTATTTAAAAGGGTCCTGTAGCTGGTTTTTTCTTTGTGTGTGTGGGGGGGTTATTAAGAAATTATTCTTTGAAATAATGTCATTTGCAGCAACATGGGTGGACCTAGAGATTATCATACTAAGTGAAGTAAGTCAGAAAGAGAAAGACAAATATATATTAGCTATATGTGGAATCTAAAATATGATACAAAAACTTATTTACAAAACAGACTCACAGACATAAAAAACAAACTTATGGTTACCAAAGGGGAAAAGGGGGGATGGATAAATTAAGAATTTAGGACTAGCAGATACAAACAACTATACATAAAATAGATAAACAACAAGATCTGACTGTATAGCACAGAAAACTATATTCAATATCCTGTAATAAACCATAATGAAAAAGAATATATATGTATATATACACATATATAACTGAATCACTTTGCTGTACACCAGAAACTAACACAGCACTGTAAATCATCTATATTTCAAAACAAAATAAAAATAAAATAAAAAATAAATTATTCTTAATCTATCGTCATTTTTTTTCCAAAGGCTTACTCTATGAAAGTATATACTGAATAATTTACAATAAAAATACACAATCCCTGGTATTTGTCTTAAAATCCACCCAAAAAAAGCAGATGGGGATGGGGATTAGTGAGGCAAAGATGAAATACAAGTGGCAAAATGTCGATAATTGTTGAAGCTGGGTGATGAGGTACAAAGGAGATCATTATACTTTTCTCCTTACTTTAGTATGTGTTTGATAATTTCCATAATAAAAAGTTATATTTAAACAGGGAATTTCAAAAGGCTAGATTAACTTTTTCCTTTCAAATCTCATCTGACTGTAACTATGCATATTTTTATTGTTGCAGAATAATGTTTATTATCTGAAGATATGGCCCAAATAACCAACCACGTGTTTTGCTTTCTCAGGAAAAGGAGACCTAGTGCAGCGTTCTACAAAGAGCCCACTGTTTGTCCTTGACCTACAATGTTCTCTCCTCCCACCCTCCAAACCGCTCTCTGCTCTTATGTTTGTACATTTTTTTTAACATGGTATTAAATATTTAAAGAGTCATTTAGGGAACTAAAGTTCACTGTGGTTTGATGTCTTATAACCAGAAAATAACATTGTTCTAGTTGATCTTTCTCATCAGTGGAGACCAAAGTACTTTGGTGTTACTGTTCTATCCAAGTCAGGCTATTCTGGTGAGAGTGCATTGGACTTGTGAGGCTGTCCAACAGAATGAAACTAAAGAAGGAGCCACAGGTTTCTATGTATTAAGTATTAGGGTCTGTACATTTATATTATATTAATTTTGTTGATTAATAATACTGGAAACAATACCATCTTATGCCTGAAATTTTCCCTCTCTTTGTCAATGTGGAGAATCCTACAATAATAAAGATTAGTCTAAGGAAACGGAATATGGTTAAAATCTTCAAATCATCATCATCTTCATCTCTTCATCACCTTCATCATCATTTTCTTCTACTTTATTACCATTTTCATCCTCATCATTTTCATCATCATCATCACCTTCTTCTTCAGCATCATCTCCTTTATCATTTATATAGAATTAGCAATTTGTCAATCATATATAACTTCTTTTACTCCTCAAAACAACTCCATGAGATAAGCTGGAGTTGCATTATATGTGAATTCAACCATGTGAAGTGGGCAAACACAAAAGACAAAAAAAGAGCAGGAAATAAAAATAGCAATCTAATGGCATATCTAATATACTATAAAATTATATTTTGCATGTGCTATTTTATACAGTGTACTTTATTATGTGCATTATTATACATTAACAAACACCTATACTGTGTAATTGTATACCTAAAACAACGAGTACTCTATTTTATGGGTGATATAAGGGTTCTCCAATGACAACATTAACTACATCCAATTTACACCTTATGAGTTAATTTAAAATCTGAATTCTGAAGAGGAGCTTCAAGATGGCAGAAGAGTAAGACGTGGAGATCACCTTCCTCCCCACAAATACATCAGAAATACATCTACATGTGGAACAACTCCTACAGAACACCTACTGAACGCTGGCAGAAGACCTCAGACCTCCCAAAAGGCAAGAAACCCCCCACGTACCTGGGTAGGGAAAAAGAAAAAATGAAAAACAGAGATAAAAAATAGGGACAGGACCTGCACCAGTGGGAGGGAGCTGTGAAGGAGGAAAGGTTTCCACACACTAGAAGCCCCTTCGCGGGCGGAGACTGCGGGTGGCGGAGGGGGAAGCTTTGGAGCCACGGAGAAGACCGCAGCAACAGGGGTGCGGGGGGCAAAGCGGAGAGATTCCCGCACAGAGGATCAGGGCCGACCGGCACTCACCAGCCCGAGAGGCTTGTCTGCTCACCCGCCAGGGCTGACGGGGCTGGGAGCTGAGGCTTGGGCTTCGGTCGGATCACAGGGAGAGGACTGGGGTTGGCGGCGTGAACACAGCCTGAAGGGGGCTAGTGCGCCACAGCTAACCAGGAGGGAGTCTGGGGAAAAGTCTGGAGCTGCCGAAGAGGCAAGAGACTTTTTCTTACCTCTTTGTTTCCTGGTGCGCGAGGAGAGGGGATTCAGAGCGCCGCTTAAAGGAGCTCCAGAGACGGGTACGAGCCGCGGCCTTAGGCTGGAGCAATGTCACGTAGGCCTCTGCCGCTGCAGGCCCGCCCCGCACTCCGTGCCCCTCCCTCCCCCGGCCTGAGTGAGCCAGAGCCCCCAAATCAGCAGCTCCTTTAACCCCGTCCTGTCTGGGCGTGAACAGACGCCCTCAGGCAACCTACACGCAGAAGTGGGGCCAAATCCAAAGCTGAACCCCGGGAGCTGTGCGAACAAAGAAGAGAAAGGGAAATCTCTCCCTGCAGCCTCAGGAGCACCAGATTAAATCTCCACAATCCACTTGATGTACCCTGCATCTGTGGAATACCTGAATAGACAATGAATGATCCCAAAATTGAGGAGGTGGACTTTGGGAGCAACGATTTTTTTTTTCCCTTTTTCTCTTTTTGTGAATGTGTATGTGTATGCTTCTGTGTGTGATTTTGTCTGTATAGCTCTGCTTATACCATTTGTCCTAGGGTTCTGTCTGTCCGTTTTCTGGTTTTGTTTTTTTTTTTTAGTATAGTTTTTAGTGCTTGTTATCATTGGTGGATTTGTTTTTTTGGTTTGGTTGCTCTCTTCTTTCTTTCTTATTTTTAATTACTTTTAAAATTTTTTTAATAATTATTTTTTATTTTAAAAACTTTATTTTTTCACTTTATTTTATTTTGTATTTTTTTCTTTCCTTCTTTCTTTCTTTCTTTCTTTCTTTCTCGCTTTTATTCTGAGCTGTGTGATGACAGGCTCTTGGTGCTCTGGCCAGGCATCAGGGCCGTGCCTCTGAGGTGGGAGAGCCAAGTTCAGGACATTGGTCCACCAGAGACCTCCCAGCTCCACATAATAGCAAATGGCGAAAATGTCCCAGAGATCTCCATCTCAACACCAAGACCCAGCAAGCTACAGTGCAGGACACCCTATGACAAACAACTAGGAAGACAGGATCACAACCCCACCCATTAGCAGAGAGTCTGCGTAAAATCATAATAAGGTCATCGACACCCCAAAACACACCACCAGCCGTGGACCTGCCCAACAGAAAGACAAGATCCAGTCTCATCCACCAGAACACATGCACTAGTCCCCTCCACCAGGAAACCTACACAACCCACTGAACCAACCTTAGCCACTGGGGGGCAGACACCAAAAACAATGGGAGGGCTTCCCTGGTGGCACAGTGGTTGGGAGTCCGCCTGCCGATGCAGGGGACACGGGTTCGTGCCCCGGTCCAGGAAGATCCCACATGCCGCGGAGCGGCTGGGCCCGTGAGCCATGGCCGCTGAGCCTGCGCGTCCGGAGCGTGTGCTCTGCAATGGGAGAGGCCACAGCAGTGAGAGGCCCGCATACCGCAAAAAAAAAAAAAAAACAATGGGAACAACAAACCTACAGCCTGCAAAAGGAGACCCCAACACAGTAAGTTAAGCAAAGTGAGAAGACAGAGAAACACACAGCAGATGAAGGAGCAAGGTAAAAACCCACCAGACCTAACAAATAAAGAGGAAATAGGTAGTCTACCTGAAAAAGAATTCAGAATAATGACATAAAGATGATCCAAAATCTTGGAAATAGAATGGAGAAAATACAAGAAACGTTTAAAAAGGACCTGGAAGAACTAAAGAGCAAACAAACAGAGATGAACAACACAATAAATGAAATTTAAAATTCTCTAGAAGGGATTAATAGCAGAATAACTGAGGCAGAAGAACGGATAAGTGACCTGGAAGATAAAATAGTGGAAATAACTACTGCAGAGCAGAATAAACAAAAAAGAATGAAAAGAACTGAGGAAAGTCTCAGAGACCTCTGGGACAACATTAAATGCATCAACATTTGAATTATAGGGGTCCCAGAAGAAGAAGAGAAAAAGAAAGGGACTGAGAAAATATTTGAAGAGATTACAGTTGAAAACTTCCCTAATATGGGAAAGGAAATAGTGAATCAAGTCCAGGAAGCATAGAGAGTCCCATACAGGATACATCCAAGGAGAAACATGCCAAGACACATATTAATCAAACTATCAAAAATTAAATACAAAGAAAAAATATTAAAAGCAGCAAGGGAAAAACAACAAATAACATATAAGGGAATCCCCATAAGGTTAACAGCTGATCTTTCAGCAGAAACTCTGCAAGCCAGAAGGGAGTGGCAGGACATATTTAAAGTGATGAAAGGGAAAAACCTACAACCAAGATTAGTCTACCCAGCAAGGATCTCATTCAGATGTGACGGAGAAATTAAAACCTTTACAGACAAGCAAAAGCTAAGAGAATTCAGCACCACCAACCCAGCTTTACAACAAATGCTAAAGGAACTTCTCTAGGCAGGAAACGCAAGAGAAGGAAAAGACCTACAATAACAAACCAAAACAATTAAGAAAATGGTAATAGGAACATACATATTGATAATTACCTTAAATGTAAATGGATTAAACGCTCCAACGAAAAGACATAGACAGGCTGAATGGATACAAAAACAAGACCCGTATATATGCTGTCTACAAGAGACCCACTTCAGACCTAGGGACACCTACAGACTGACAGTGAGGAGATGGAAAAAAAGATACTCCGTGCAAATGGAAACCAAAAGAAAGCCGGAGTAGCAATTCTCATATCAGACAAAATAGACTTTAAAACAAAGATTATTACAAGAGACAAAGAAGGACAGTACATAATGATCAAGGGATCAGTCCAAGAAAAATATATAACAATTGTAAATATTTATGCACCCAACACAGGAGCACCTCAATACATAAGGCAAATGCTAGCAGCCATAAAAGGGGAAATCGACAGTAACACAATCACAGTAGGGGACTTTAACACCCCACTTTCACCAATGGACAGATCATCCAAAGTGAAAATAAATAAGGAAACACAAGCTTTAAATGATACATTAAACAAGATGGACTTAACTGATATTTATAGGACATTCCATCGAAAAACAACAGAATACACTCTCTTCTCAAGTGCCCATGGAACATTCTCCAGGGTAGATCATATCTTGGGTCATAAGTCAAGCCTTGGTAAATTTAGGAAAATTGAAATCGTATCGAGTATCTTTCCTGACAACAATACTATGAGACCAGATATCAATTACAGAAAAAAATCTGTAAAAAATACAAACACATGGAGGCTAAACAATACACTATTTAATAACCAAGAGATCACTGAAGAAATTAAAGAGGAAATCAAAAAATACCTAGAAAAAAATGACAATGAAAACACAATGACCCAAAACCTATGGGATGCAGCAAAAGCAGTAACAAGAGGGAAGTTTATAGCAATACAATCCTACCTTAAGAAACAAGAAACATCTCAAATAAACAACCTAACCTTACACCTAAAGCAATTAGAGAAAGAAGAACAAAAAAACCCCCAAAGTTAGCAGAAGGAAAGAAATCATAAAGATCAGAAATAAATGAAAAAGAAATGAAGGAAACGATAGCAAAGATCAATAAAACTAAAAGCTGTTTCTATGAGAAGATAAACAAAATTGATAAACCATTAGCCAGACTCATCAAGAAAAAAGGAGAAAACTCAAATCAATAGAATTAGAAACAAAAAAGGAGAAGTAACAACTGACACTGCAGAAATACAAAGGATCATGAGAGATTACTACAAGCAACTATATGCCAATAAAATGGACAACCTGGAAGAAATGGACAAATTCTTAGAAATGCTTGTCTGGCTGCGCTGGACTTATTGAAGCTTGATATAAGTCTGAAATATACGGGAGATTTGAGGAATTTTCAGTTGTCACTAGAAGTAATTTAAGTCTCACTGTAAGCAACTTTCACCTTACAGATTAACTTCAGCAACATACACCTAAGAGGTGATTTTACTGTATAGCGACAAATCCTCTACCTCATAAAATAAAGAGCTAAACGGATGAAACAACAATATAAAAATTAAATAGATAAACCTATTTTGCTGAAGGCTGTGAAAGAAAGAAAAGAGCTCTGTGCATATATTTCCTAACTGTCCATTGAAAGGACCAAGAAGCAAAGTGCCTCAGTGGAAATAAGCACACTTAGTGCCCAATCTTGGTTTCTAAATGCCATTTCCCAATAAAAGAAAGGAGGATCTGATTCCAGAGCTGTGGCAGGTAAAGTGAAAGATGATCCCAACATAATGTTGGGTACATACCAAAAAGACACAGGACCTACCTTGAAGGGACTCCATGTGCCCCATCTGAAACAATTTGAGCATCAAAATAAATAATAATATTAACAGACTAGAAAAAAATCTGTTGAATAAAATAGAAAACTATGATTCCATAATGATAAAAAATAAATGCGTAAGTTAAAATTTTGATGAAGAATGGAATTGTGGTAAGCAGAATAATGGTCCCAAAGATATCCGTGTCCTAATCCCAGAAACCTGTGAATATGCTGTGCTACTTAGCAAGGGAGAATTTAAGTTGCAGATGGAATTAAGATTACTAAGCACCTGGCTTTAAAATAGGGCTATTATGCTGGATTGCCTGGTAGGGCCCAATGTAATCACAAAGTTACTTAAAAGTGGAAGAGGGGGACAGAACAGACAAAGTGATGCAGTGTAAGGAAAACTTAATTAGCCATTGCTGACTTTGAAAATTGAAGAAGCCAGAAGCCAAGAAATACGAGCAGACTCTAGAAACTAGAAAAGGCAGGAAAAACAGATTCTCCCCTAGAGCCTCCAGAAAGGAACACTGCCCTGCCAACAACTTGATTTTATCCCAGTGAAACACATTTCACACTCTAACCTATAGAACGGTGAGACCATAAATCCATGTTATTTAAAGCCACTAAACTTGTGGTAATTTGTTACACCAGGAATAGGAAATTAATAGAGAATATTTATGTAGTTTCACAGTATCTGTGTATAAGATACTTGTTAATTACAAAAGGGAAAATAGGGACATTATGGTGGAGAAACTTGGCAGACACCACTTTAACAGAGTGATCAAAGTTAACTTCACCAATATTATAATGTCTTATTATAGTAAGACATTTTAACATCACGTACCTTCTGAAATGATGCAGTTAGAAGGACACAGTTCTGTGGAATCCTCCCCAATAATGCACAACACTCGTCTAAACAAGAGAAATCTTCAGACAAACCCAAACTGAGGGGCATTCTACAAAACAACGGTCTGGTACTCTTCAAAAATATTAAGATCATGAAAGACAAAAAAAGGACTGAAAAACTGACCCAGATTGGAGGAATCTAAAGAGACAGGACAACTAAATTCCATGCGACAGCTTGGATTGTATCTTGAACCAGAAAAAGAGCATTACTAGGGCAGTCTGGAATTTCTAATAAGATCTGTAGGTTAGTACTGAATCCATTTTAATTTTTGTTTAGATCATTATACTATATTTATGTAAGATGTTAACATTTGGAGAATCTGGGTAGAGATATACCCTGGGAAATCTGTGTGCTACTTTTGCAATGTTTAAAGTCAAATTTTTTCAAAATAAAAAGCTTTCAAAAAGGAAATGTGGGGCTTCCCTGGTGGCGCAGTGGTTGAGAGTCCGCCTGCCGATGCAGGGGACACGGGATGCCCCGGTCTGGGAAGATCCCACGTGCCTCAGAGCAGCTGGGCCCATGAGCCATGGCCACTGAGCCTGCGCGCCCGGAGCCTGTGCTCCGCAACAGGAGAGGTCACATCAGTGAGAGGCCCACGTACAGCACAAAAAAAAAAAAAAAAAAAAAAAAAAGAATGTGATAATGATCTTATGCTAAAAAGGTCTGGTAAGGTCTGCCTTCAAATTCCCTTTTAAAGAACCTATTCTTTTCTTTCTTTGGAGAAGTCACTTCATTGGGTGTTTATACGTCCATGTGCCTTTCATTTTTGGTGATTTCTTTCAACAAGTCATCCAGAAATAAGCAAAGTCTTCACAGGTATCAAGATAAAAAGCAAATATTTGTAACATTAGTCTTGGTTCTAGAGGAGTTTTCCATAAAGAACAAATAAATGAAAGATAACCAAGGTAAAAAATTATTCTCCTACCCCTGCCCACTTTTGTATATAAATAGGCCATTCTTCTAGGCCATTCTTCACATAAATTTTGAACACTCAAATGTCACCATGTTACACCCTTGGTTAAAAGCGTCTTGATGGCCCCACGTGACCCAGCTCCGACTCCCTCTCATCTCATCTACTATCCATGTCCTCATGCACTAAGTCCCAATGTGCTAATCTTTGTTCTATCCTTCAATGAACCAATACGTTTACACATACATTTCTTACTTTTTTTTTTTGACCACGACTTGTAGCTTGCAGGATCTGTTTCCCCAACCGGGGATTGAACCAGGGCCCCAGCAGTGAAAGTGAGGAGTCCTAACCACGCCAGGGAATTCCCCATTTCTTACCTTAATATTTTTCATATACATGCCTTCTACCTAGAATGTTACTTCCTCTTCTCCTGACCTAACTAAATAAGTTTCTTAAAGGCAGACAGCTAGTAAACGACAAAGTGAGGATTCCAATGCCTTGTTAATAAATAATGCTATTTCCAAAGAATGGAATATTAGTTAGCATTAAAAAGAGTGAGGTTCGGGGCTTCCCTGGTGGCCCCGTGGTTAAGAATCTGCCTGCCATTGCATGGGACGCGGGTTCGAGCCTTGGTCCAGGAAGATCTCACATGCCTTGGAGCAACTAAGCCCACACACCACAGCTACTGAGCCTGCACTCTAGAGCCTGAGAGCCACAACTATTGAGCCTGCGTGCCACAACTACTGAAACCCACGCACCTAGAGCCCGTGCTCCACAACGAGAGAAGCCACCGCAACGAGAGAAGCCAGCGCACTGCAACGAAGGGTAGCCCCTGCTCGCCGCACCTAGAGAAAACCCGCACACGGCAACGAAGACCTAATGCAGCCAAAAGTAAATAAATAAATAAATTTATAAAAAGAGTGAGGTAGAGTTTCCAAAAATATATATGTGTACACACACACACACACACACACACACACACACACACATATATATATATATATATATATATATAGAGAGAGAGAGAGAGAGAGAGAGAGAGAGAGAGAGAGATACATACACAATTAAAACCTATTTTTATTTTTCACATATTAGGTATATATTTACCTAATATATACACCCCCAAAAAATCATTCTGAAAAGATATATTCAATAATACTAACAATAGTTAATTTTGGGTAACTTTTAAATTTTAACTTGAGAAGTATGATGACGATGATTTTAAACTGTGGCTAAAATGCCTTCTAAACTTTGAACTCATTTTTGCCATTGCATTGGACCTACCATCACAGGAAACAGCAAGCATGAATCAGCCATAGGATTTCACACAGTTATTTTCTAGTGTTGTTGCTGCTGACGTTTTTGTTTGCAGTGGCCTCTCACACTTCCAAGTTTTCGTTATCAATGAGGCATTAAATCCATCAACATGTCCTACTGAGGGACAACCCAGAACACAGCAAGAACACTTCAGAGAAGCTCCTTACGGGAGAGAATCGACGTGACCCAGTCAGGGGAGTGGTGTCAGACTGACCTGAATCTGGGATCCCAGAGCCATCCTTAATGTCAATTTCTGGCCTCCTGACATGGTGAGCTCTTACTCGCCAAGCCTTTGCAGTAGTTGTTCCCTCTGAGCAGAATATCTAAATCTTTGCGTATCTATTTAATATCTATATCTTTGCATAGTTGCCTCTTTCTCATCCTTTAGCTTCCAGGTGAAATATTGCTCTTTAAAAGACATAGTCCACAACAAATCACATTTATTTCCTTTAGTTAAATCAAGAATAGTGGTTGGGTAGTCCTCTGTTATACATGCATTCAATTTTAACCCAAATGAAAATTTAATCTCCTAAAGTATAACTACTTAGCATGCTTTATCCAGATATGATTCTTGGACTTTATGCCGGAAATCAGTTAATGCCATGCCTGTCTTATAAGAAGGAAAACGGTAGATAATATAACTCACCAAATATAAGCCCCTTTTTTTTTTCTCCCCAAACCAAAACTATACCTTGAGGTGGGGAGTGAAATGGGGAAGAGCTTCTCATCTTTACAGAGCACATTTTCAGTGGCTTATACCACTTTCTTGTCCAAAATAATAGTCTCAACCTTCTTCAGCCCAGGCATTTTCTATCAGGTCATTCTGTTTAATTTCCTTCATAGCATTTATCACTGTCTTAAATTATCTTGTTTATGTATTTGTTTTTTGTCACTCAGTAAATACGTGTTGGAAGGGAGAGAAGAAAAAAAAAGGAAGAAAAGAAGGGAGGGAGGGAGGGAGGGAGGAAGGGGAAAGAAGGGAAGGGAAGGAAGTGAAGGGAAGAAAAGAGAGAGAGAATTATGAACTGTGTGTAGGTTCCAGTTAATAGCTAATTAAATTTAACAGACTCCAGGCAAGAGAGGAGGTACAGTACATACGGCCCTTCTCCTTTCATCTAGTTTAAAATCTTTTCTTTTGCTCTTGCATTTTCATTTCATTATTTCTTCATTTGCATTATTTTATGTACCTAAAAAAATAGCTCTTCCACCTGGGAACTTTTAACAACTACTCCAACAGTGTTCCAGCTTTTTTTAGCCGTAGATTCCTGTCTGCACACAAAAATTGCAGAAATCCAGTAAATATGACAGGTGACCCGCAGCTGCTTTAGATGAAGGCTGGGGTGAAGGGCTGGTGAGCATGGCTGGCCTGGACATCCACACAGCAGTTCCTATGACCTTGAATCCCCATAGGACCCGGATCTACCACTTGCATCCAGAGAACAGTTTGGAAATCATTGAAATACAGAAATTTAGAACTTTACTCTCAAGATACAGAAGAGCTTTAATTAAACTTGCTGTAACAGCAGTTTCACATTAAGCTTCCATTTTATTCCAAACGGTTATGATTTGATTATGAGCCCACTCAATTGGTGGCTATGCTATGCTTTTTGTATAAGTAGGAAACAGAAGGTCTGAACACTAACAATATTCATCTTAGCCATTGGTTTTGTGCAATCTTTGTAGGCAGCGACCTGATACTACTGAAGTACTGACCTTTTTTTTTAACTTTTATGCAAATTGCATGTACAATAATCCATGATATGCTTTAGCATTAGTTGTTCTTCAATTTTAGGAAGTGCTGACTTAAAATATAATTTAGCAGATTATTCAGTCAAGCATAAGGACAAAATTCTTCCTCCCATCAAATGTTCAGAGACATTTGGACAAAGACAGCAATAGTTTAGTGAAATTTGCTGAAAAACCTCTAGCTCCCATATTGTTTTTCCTTATATACAGTTATAAAGTATAAATGCCCAAGAACACACACTGTTCATTAAAAAGTGTCTATCTAGTGTAATCTTTAACAAACATTTCTGGAGCTACAGTTGTTATCTCAAAACCCACAGCATGAATTTTTTAAAACAAATTTGATGCTATTAAAAAGGGGTAGATTGACAGCCCTGGAGACTGAAGTCTTCTATGTAACCAAAACCCAGGTGAAGCAGAGACAGAGGCAATGAAAATCTTCCCTGCTTTTCCACCACTGCTCCTCAAACTTACAGAAGAGACACTCGCAGGGAAGAAAGGAGCACTGTGGTTCATGCTTGTGTTCAATCGTGGTCATTTCACAGGCTGGCTTCATAAGGATGTAAGTTCTTACCCACGTGAAGAAAAGACCATGGCTTTCTCACACTGAGGTCCTTTCATTGAACAGATCACAACCAACTGCTAAGAGACCTGTGCCAATTCAATGCCCTCTCATCAAACACCACGAAAGAACCCAGAACAGGTGAGAACACAATGCATTCACCTCAGTTGCATCATTTCCTGAGGAAGATAAAGCTGGGACTGGACCTTCAGATGGCTAAATCACATAATAAAATCTCTAACTTACCAACAGTTAGAGTTGAAATCTCTACACAAAGGGTTTCTCCATCTCATCACTGTTGACATTTGGGGGCTGGAAAATTCCTTACTGGGTCAGGGACAGGGGCTGTCCTGTGTATTGTAGGATGTTTAGCAGCAGCCCTGGACTCTTCTCACTAGACACCAACAGTACCTGCCCAGTGTGACAACCACAAGTGTCTCCAGACATTGTTATATGTCCCCCGGGGGCTGAAATCACTCCCAGTTAAACCTCTGCTCTGTATATCCCAGATCCATTTCTATCCCTTCAATCCCGAGATTGTCACAGTTGTGCAAATGTCTTATTTCTTTTTACATTCTTCTCTTCTTTTTTTTTCCTGTACATTTAATGCTTCTTGTATCCTTTTTTAAAATTTGTATTGGGGTATAATTGATTTACAATGTTGTGTTAGTTTCAGGGGTACAGCAAAGGGAATCTGTTGTATAAATACATATATTCACTCTTTTTTAGATTCTTTTCCCATATAGGCCATTACAGAGTATTAAGTAGAGTTCCTTCTGCTATACAGTAGGTCCTTATTAGTTAATTCTTCTCTTCTTTTAACCTCTGCCCTAGAAGGATAGTTCCAAACAATCACTTGACAGACATGTTATTATATACATAGCTCGAACTAGCAGAATTTGGCCAAGATCTGTGGGCTCTGTGCTGTCTTCTGCCCTTTATCAGGAGTTTCTTCCTGTGTTACAGTTGGTTGAGTTATACTCAAGTGCCCAGGCAGAGCAGCTGAAAGCGATCTGATGAAAGCCACATTGTTTGGTTCATGGAATGTGATTTGCACCCCCTAGGTACTGGACGTTACTTTGTTCCTATATGTCTATTAAACTCTGCCTTTCTCCTCCCCTTTCTTAGGATGAAAAACAGATTATTTAGTGCACAATCTAAAAATCAGCCAGTTATTAAATTTTCCTTTTCGTTTAGTTTTGAAGCTTTTATGCCGCTGAAACTTATTTACATGCTGTATATACTAAAGTGTAATCCATAGTACTCATAGGATTCACAAAACGATGAGGTACCCTCCCCATGGTCTCAAAACAGAGTCTACCTGACTCCCCAAAAGAGGGAGACATTTATAGCATAGGTCTACAACTCAAGAATACGCTTTACCAAGGCGGCAACTTACACCAATATTAGGGAAGTACATAAGATGCAGCAAATAGGTTCCATATGTTCTAAAAAACATAAAAAGCAAAAGAAAGAAAAAAGAAAAAGCCACAGTATTATATATCCAATTATATTTTTTTTGTAAAAATTAAGTCAACTTTTAACATTCTTAAAAATAAGAGGCATTAATTTGCATAATCATTAATAAAAGGCATGATCGCTTTCATAAATATGGCTTCTGTATCTTCACTACCTACAACTATAGAAGGCATGAGACACACTGATTTTTTTTTTGATTTAATGCTCAGGACAGCTTGGAATAGTAGGCATATTTGATCCCATTTTGCAGATGAGAAAAAAGGTTCAGAGAGGTTAAGTAATTTTTCTAAGTTCACATAGCTAACAAGCAGCAAAGCTGGAATTTGGATCTAATCTGGATGACCCTATTGTTCAAGCTGGATCTACCTTATTGCCTTCTACTTTCTTCTCTAATTAACTCTCTAAGGCTGAAGCTGATTGAAATCAAGCCAGTATCTTAGCGAACAATCCAAGGTAAACTGCATGCTTAAGGGCTTGGTAAAATTCTATGTAAACAGACTCATTAGCATTTTCTAAACCATTAGTAAGGTCCTATACTCAGATTCATGGAAATTAGTAGCTATATATACTATTTTGGTTTGCAAAACAGCAGAGTAAAAACATTCCTAGTGGGGCTTCCCTGGTGGCGCAGTGGTTGAGGGTCCGCCTGCCGATGCAGGCGACACGGGTTCGTGCCCCGGTCCGGGAAGATCCCACGTGCCGCGGAGCGGCTGGGCCCGTGAGCCATGGCCGCTGAGCCTGCGCGTCCGGAGCCTGTGCCCCGCAGCGGGAGAGGCCACAGCAGTGAGAGGCCCGCGTCCCGCAAAAAAAAAAAAAAAAATTCCTATAGTAATCTTATCCTTCTTCTGCTTTCTGGTCACTCATCTTTCCATGGCTCCCTCTTGTCCTCCTGTCCAAGTCCACAGTCCTCACCACTCCACCCTCATCTCTCCCTACTCCGACCTCAAATTCCATGCTCCAGCCTCACTGAGTTACTTGTGGTTCCCATAGCATCCTGGGTCTCTTTCAGCGTACACCATGCTCACGCATTCATTGTTCATCTCGTTTATCAGGTACCTGCACTGTTGTAGGTGTTAGAAAGACAGCAGTAAGACAGAACTGCTACCCTCATGAAGCTTACAGACAATGAATGAATGAATTAAATACTCTGTATCTCAGATCACGGTAAAGGCTTTGGTAGAAAAACAAAGGAAAAGGGATTAGTGAGTTCTGAAAGGGAGAAAATACTTGTAAGTTAAAAGTGGAGGAACAGGGAAAGTCACCCTGACAACATGGCATTTGAGCAAAAACCAGAAAGAGGTGAGGGGTGGTGTAGATGCTGGTAGGAAGAGGGGTCCATGTGGTCAGGTTGGAGTCAGCAGAGCAGAAAGAAGCAGAGACAAGATGATAAGGGCTGGGGAAGAAGGGTACCACGTAGGGGCTCGACAGTCTTTATGAGGACTTGGACATTAACTTGTAATCTATGCGCTAACATAGTATCTGAGCTATCATACATGCTCAGTGTTTTTTATTCAGGGGTTGAAAACTCTAAGGAGCCAAGAAGCTACTGGAAATATGAAAGACGGATGCCTGGTCTCAGTGAGGCTCCAATAACTGCTGCCATATGCAATATGTTCCCGAGGCCCACACATCACACATCTCTGGGCCAGCTGTAGCTGGTAGGCCACCAATGTACAGCATCTGTTGTCATTCAGTGTCTGTTTCATGAATGCATCAGGAAGATAAGACACTACAGGGTAGCATTTTTGAGAAATATTGTGAACAGCAACCATATTCTAGAACTGAATGTTTGTGTCCCCTCGAAATTCCTGTGTTGAAATCTAATCCCCAATGTGATGGTATGTGGAGGTGGGGCCTTCGGGAGGTGATTAGGTCATGAGGGTGGAGCCCTCATGAATAGGATTAATACCCTAATGAGAAAAGTCCATGCTGTCTGCCATGTGAGGATATAATAAGAAGATAGCCATCTATAAAACCCAGAAGTGGACTCTCATCTGAATCAAATCTGCCGGCACCTTGATCTCGGACTTCTACACTCCAGAACTGTGAGAAATAAATTTCTTCTGTTTATAAGTTACCCAGTCCATCTTATAGCAGCTCGAATTAACTAAGACACCTTCCATCTCATTGATGGATCAAAAATTTGAGTATTCCTCTCTAACATATTATCAAAGTACCCATGTTCTGAAAAATGACGCTTCCTACATTCTGCTGCCCAGCGATTACTGCATCTTCCCAAAGTTAACGAGACAGTTCTGGCCTCTGTAACTCTTTCCATGCTTCTTCTGCAAGAGCTGTTAACTTAACAGAGCAGAAGTAAACCTATATATTAAATTTCCTTATTTGTCACTAGAAAGGATTGCTATCTTTAAATGCAGATGTAAACAACAAAAAAGGAACTTTGTTTAAAAACGAGCCAGAGTTAAGCATAAGTGTGGGGAGAATTTTCTGTTGGCTTTAACTGGGGACATGCTGAATATGCAGTGATTTTTTTTACATTAATAATAATAGAAACCAGTAGATAGTGGCACCTCAGCACAATTCTAATTTAACGAGAAACAATAAAATAGTTTTCCAAAGGGGCCTACTTAGATCCAAGAAAGGGGATATTAAAGTTCCAAGATTTATTCTACTTTCGTTAAGGTATGCTGATACACATTTTCTGAGCCTATATTCTACTCACTGCTTAGATCTCTCTCTTTATAATTTTCTTACTTGTAAGGGAATTAGACTGGTATTTTCCAGGACAAATAACTTTTAGACAAAGTATTTAAACTGAATCAATTTATTCCCAGCACAAGTAAGGTTGATCAAAATCCTGTATCATTCAGACAGCCCTGTGAGGCATATTTTTAATATATTTAGATACCATTAACTGCAAGACCATAAGAATCAACTATAAAGAAATGGTTTTTAGAAAAGAATTGAATATACATAAAAGAATTGAATATACATAAAACTCCTAGTATTGTCTTTGAATTGGTATTTTTCAAATTAATTGCACAAGTTAACCAATATGTATCAGTCATTGAAGTGTTCAAGCAGTATGCTCTGTGAGATCAGATATGAGAATGAGGATGATGATGATAATGATGATGGTGATGATGGTGATGATAAATGGTGACAACAGTGATAGTTGACATAAATTGAACCCTTTCTACCTGGTAGATACTGTGCTAAGCACATTAGATCCCTTGCTTGATTTGATCCTAATATTCATTATGTGCTAAGATCTATGTTAAATGTATGAAAGCCCTTTCCAACACCTTGCAAGTCACACTGTGCTCCCATTTTACAGATGAAGAAACTGACGCTGTGGCAAGTTGAGCAACCAAGAATCACCTAACCACATGGTACCTAGAGAGAGGTGTTCACAAGGGCAGCAGAAATTGGAGAGCCCTACCCCTGGGGAATATTGAAGCCTTTGCCACAGGTACTGCTCTCGTACACCCTGCAACATCTCTAGTGAGGGGAAGAGCCCTGAATGGGGAAAAAAATACTTCCTAACATTCACTAAGCACTTCCTACCTGCCAGGCATTGTTCTAAGTCCTGTATTTCCTTTATCCTCATAAGTGCATGAGGAGACAGCACTGATATTCTGCTTTACGGCGGGGAAGACAGCGGCACAAGGGTGGTTTGTCCATGAACACATGACTACAAATGGTGAGGGAAATTTAAAGCCAGACCTTGCGTTCTTAGCACTACTGTATCTCAACTGTTCATGACCCAGCCCTTTGACTAAGCTTAGTATTGAAGGAACAGTCCTGCACCCTTCAAATGGCCACATGGGCCAGGGGCACCCAGCACCAAAGAAAGTGACTCCAGACTGAAAGACTGCTTTGGGGGATACTCATAAAATCCTGCAGCTTTTTTGCTGTCCTATAGAGAGCTAGGATTCTTGAAAAAATTATATGGAGACAGTTAGATTACTCACCAACTCTGGGGTGTGACCTTGGAATAAACACACTGGATTTGATGCAAAAGAAAAAGGCATGTGACATTGTGCATAATCATGATGCAAATTCATACAGTTTACACAGAGATGTCTAGCAAAGTCCCTGCCTTCCAGAAACACAAACTCTAACATGAATTTTAGGAGAAGGGAGCAGCACAGACCACCATGAGATTGAGGGCGCAGAAAGCAGCCAGCACTCCACCACGTTACAAAATGCCAGCGCTCAGTCCTTTGTCTGCTTGAAGTACAAGCTCTTTTCCAGAGCTCAGAATGCGGTTGAGAGATCTGCTCTTCATTCAATGGGGAGACATTGAGGTTTCGCAATCAGAGCATGAGACGGCCAGAGCTGCCCTTCTAAGAGTACAATTTAGTGCTGCTCATAAGATGGCACTGAATAGGAGAGACTGCAAGTGTAGAGACCCCATTGGGAACTGTTGTGAAAACCCTGGGATCTTGAACATAGAGTAGCAGCAAGAAAAGAGGAGGGGCAACGCAAAGAGCAAAGTTCAGAAGACATGGGACAAAAATCTAAAGAGCTGCACATTATCTATGTAGGCTTCGGGCCAGAGGCTCTGGAGGGTCTGCAGAAACTAGTGTGAATCCTGGCTCCACCATTATCTCACCCTCGGACAACGACTCAACCTTCCTAAGCATCAGCTTCTTCATCTGTATAATAAAGGTAACAATGTCCCCATCTCTTAGGACTTTTAGGAAGCTTATGTAAGCGTATGAGGCATTTGGCACACTGAACAAATATTTGGCGAGCACTCAGTAAATTCTACCTACCGATATCATCAGTGTTTTTATGCCTGTTAAAAGAGATAATAATGTTCCTGCATTCCTCTTTGAAAGGATACTCATTGGGAGTTCCCTGGTGGCCTGGTGGTTAGGATTCCGACCTTTTACTGCCGTGGCCCAGGTTCAGTCCCTGGTCAGGGAACTGAGATCCTGCAAGCCGCGTGGCCAAAAACAAACAAACAAACATACAAAAGGAAAACAGTTTTATACAGCAGAAATTAACATAACGTAAATCAACTATACTTCAATTTAAAAAAAAACAGTTAAATAAATAAAGGATGCTCATTTACTAGTTAATAAAGGAAGGAAGGAAAGAAATCAACAGTTGCAAAAAGGAAAAACCCATGAGAAACTGTTTTTTCATACCCTTGCATTAAAATGTCCTCTGTGAAGGTGTCAGATGGTGTCCACTTTGGTGGCTGAACGAGAGTTCCAGATTGGAGCAAATGAATAAATGAATAAATGTACTACAATTTAAGACCTAACCATGGTTTATAATCTGGCCAACTCTCAGCCCTGGGGAATAAGTGTCAACCTGATATCTATCTAACCTGAACGAAGTTTCAAAATCTGGAGATAGATCTGCTGGTTATAACCCAATCTTCGGCAACTTGTTTGAGTTCCACTGCAACCCCTACGCTGTGATGTTCTAGCTCTGATATACACCCAGTGCTATTAGTGCATCACTGAGCACCCCTGAAACCCACTTCCAAGTCAATCCCATACAGTACCAACAATAATTAACATTTATGCAGTGCTTGCAGTGTGTCAGACATTGTGCTAATTGGTTCACATACAGCTTTTTCTTTGAGAGAATGGAAGTATAATCAAAACATAGACTGTAAAATCCAACAAAGTCTACTATTTCTCTTTCTCCACCTTCTCCTGCTACAGGACAACTATATACTGAATTCTCTTCACGAAAACTTAAATACAGGCTCTTGCTAAGTAGATATGGTTGATCACCTGCTTAAACCTCGTAAGATTTCCCATAACACTTAAAATGGAATCTAAGTTTATTAACATGATCTTCAAGGCCCTGCATGATTTAGCCCACACATATCTCTCCCACTTCCTAATGCCTTCTGTTTCTAAACTCTACTCCCTCACCATCCTTGTTTCCTCCGGAGAATATACTAAGTTTGTTTCTACTTCAGGACCTTTGCCTTTGCAATATATCCCCTCTGCCTGGAAAGCTCTTGCCCTGGATCTTCCTTCTCATGGCCAGCTCCTCATCGTCATCATCCACATCTTGGCTCCAATGTCACTTTATCAAACAGGTCTTGCCTCACAGCCCTTTCTGAAAGCAACGTAGCATACTCCCAGAGGTATTCTGGAGCTGGCGTATGCTGTGGGCATCTGTTCCCAACTCCTAGTCATGTTGGTAGCTTGAAATCAGCCATGATGGGAGTATTTACACTAAAGAAATTGGCAAACACTACAAATCAGGGCTTTCCCCCTGCAGAGAACCAGCTGTTGAACACTTATGAGCATGCAGCTGCCTACTTCTATTCCCCATCTGTTACTGCCCAAAACATGGTTTTTCTCATTTTCTTCACAGCACCCATCACGCTGAAATTATCTTTTCTATGTGTTACTTTTTTATTAACTCTCTTCCAGATATAATCTAAAGAGAGTAAAGACATAATCCAAATTGCTCCTTGCCATATCCCTAACACTCAGAAGCATGTGCGTAAGGACTTTAAAAATTCTTTTTGAAAGAATGAATTAATTCCATACACTCTCTTTACATTATGTGCCCCAATCTATTCAAGATTCTGAATTTCCTAATAAAGGTCTTAACCTAATAGAGGTTAAGATATTTTCAACCTAGAATTTTCTAGTAGCTACAGCTGCAAGAACTATCAAAATTGACAGTGTATGTATGCCGTACCAGTCATCAGTTACGAAATGGAATGATTATTTAAAACATCATTTACTAGTTTCCCTACTCTATAATATCTGTTTGGAAATTGTGAAGAGTTCAACCTTGTCTCTTTTCATTCTAGAGTTCCGCATAGAATAATGTCTCCCTTCTGAAGGGCACTTACTGTATAATCCCTTTGTTAGGATAACTGGACCACCTGGCCCAATCCATCTTGCTGCAATTTGATCCTGGGTTAATTGCACCCTGTCGCTAGCCAAGATTGGCACTGTATGTTTTCTCTCTTCACTAAGACTAGTTCATTATGGAGGCAGCTTTTTGAAGACTCAAATTCTTGAAGACCTTTCACAGCGGCATGAATGGGATGAAGGAGTTTTGCTGGGATTTTCCTGGTGGCCCACAGGATCAGTACATCATCAAAAGTAAGAAATGAGGGGGAAAACTGGCCACAAGAGGAAAGAAAATATCAATCATTTGGAAGGTTGGCAAGCAGCATCTAATGGACAAAGGGGGAGAGGAGCAATTAAACAATCACTCTAATCAATTATCCAAGCATGCTGGATAATATCGATGGGAAACACCACTTAAGAAAAGTATGGCAAACCTGAAGTGTATAGAAATAGAGTCCCAAACTTAAATGCCTGTAGGAGCTAAGCAGGTAACATAAATATTGAGGCAAATAGGATATCAAATAATATGGGTGTTACAGTGGCAAACTGAAGACTCCATCAACCTTTAAGGGGGGGCAACAGAAACCCAGCTCCAGCCAATTTCTTCCAAGAGGAAATATGGAACCTGTAATGTCAGATTGTAATGGACTTTGTTGAATGCCTCCCAATACACATTCTCCACTTCTTTGTCCATGCAATCCCCTCCCCTATGTGACCCAGAGAATGTTGATCCTATTCCCATTGTATTCTCCAGGGCTGGCGCCATATTGGTCTAAGCCAATTTTCCTTGTCAGTGATTTATATAGGAATGGGCATATGACCCAATTTTAGCCAATAACACATGAGAAAAGGCCACCTTGATGCCTGAACTTCCAAAGAAAGAAACAAAAAGAGATGGTCTTTCTTCCTTTGAACAGATTTGTACCTCTCTGAAATGCCAGAAGCGGTTGTCACCATCTTGCCACACAGAGCCCAGGACACCTGGAGCAGATCTCAGACACACCACACCTGGAACCAACCTCTGAAATTTGTTTTATATGAGATAACAAATTTTCTTATGGTTTAAACCCAGCCAGACTACGTAAGGTTTTATTTGTTACCTCCAGGCAAAACTACCCCCAAGGGATATACCAATCTTCAACCTTCTCAAGAGAAGTAGGAAATTTCATTTTTTGTGATCCCATTTTTAAAATCTTGGCCACTAATTTTTAATATTTTACAGGAGAGCCCCCTCTGATTAAAACAACACAAAACAGAACAGACTTCAATAAAAATGGGGGTGAGGCATTTGTTTTCAACTCTTGGCCTAGCTTGCCCCCTTAATTCTCAGCTCTCAGTGGAATCTATCCCAAATTGCACATCCCAGGGACAGTCCAAGTTCCTGGAACTTTACATATTGTCTCACTCTTGATCAAGAGAACACTCATACCTGCCTGACTCTCAGAGCTTCACTTTCTGCATAAGTTAGATAGAATATCCATATCCAAATACACCCTAGTGTGGTGCTCAGCAAAAGAGATGTGGGGCTATTGGAGAGAAGACCTCCAAGAAATGAAAAGGTTTGTTAATTAAGTTTCTTTGCAAGAAAAATGTCATGAAAATGAGAAAATACTTACCTTATTAAAGTCCAGCAAAACCAATAAACTTAAATTACTATGTATATTAACATGGTTAGCTCTGCAAATAGTTCTCTTGCCTTCTCAGCTTTGCACATAATTTGTCCCCTCTTGAAAATTACCCTCTCCTGCTCCCTTTGCTCATCCATAGTCTACCTAGATTTGTTCTGAATTTTATTTTTTTTTATACTGTAGGTTCGTGTTAGTCATCAGTTTTATACACATCAGTGTATACATGTCAATCCCAATTGCCCAATTCATCACACCACCACCCCACCCCACCCCCTGCTGCTTTACCCCCTTGGTGTCCATACGTTTGTTCTCTACATCTGTGTCTCTATTTCTGCCCTAAAAAACGGTTCATCTGTACCATTTTTCTAGGTTCCACATATATGCGTTAATACACGATATTTGTTTTTCTCTTTCTGACTTACTTCACTCTGTATGACAGTCTCTAGATCCATCCACGTCTCTACAAATGACCCAATTTCGTTCCCTTTTATGGCTGAGTAACATTCCATTGTATATATGTACCACATCTTCTTTATCAATTCGTCTGTTGATGGGCATTTAGGTTGCTTCCATGACCAGGCTATTGTAAACAGTGCTGCAATGAACACTGGGGTGCATGTGTCTTTTTGAATTACGGTTTTCTCTGGGTATATGTTCAGTAGTGGGATTGCTGAATCATATGGTAATTCTATTTTTTGTTTTTTAAGGAACCTCCATACTGTTCTCCATAGTGGCTCTATCAATTTACATTCCCACCAACAGTGCAAGAGGG
Source organism: Lipotes vexillifer (assembly GCF_000442215.2). Classification (NCBI taxonomy): domain Eukaryota; kingdom Metazoa; phylum Chordata; class Mammalia; order Artiodactyla; family Lipotidae; genus Lipotes; species Lipotes vexillifer. The sequence goes on from NW_006770868.1 coordinate 51,375, forward strand.
TTCCCTTTTCTCCACACCCTCTCCAGCATTTGTTGTTTGTAGATTTTCTGATGATGCCTATTCTAACTGGTGTGAGGTGATACCTCATTGTAGTTTTGATTTCCATTTCTCTAATAATTAGTGATGTTGAGCAGTTTTTCATGTACTTCTTGGCCATCTGTATGTCTTCTTTGGAGAAATGTCTATTTAGGACTTCTGCCCATTTTTGGATTGGGTTGTTTGTTTTTTGAATATTGAGCTGCATGAGCTGTTTATATATTTTGCAGATTAATCCTTTGTCCGTTGATTCATTTGCAAATATTTTCTCCCATTCTGAGGGTTGTCTTTTCGTCTTGTTTATGGTTTCCTTTGCTGTGCAAAACCTCTGAAGTTTCATTAGGTCACATATGTTTATTTTTGTTTTTATTTCCATTACTCTAGGAGGTGGATGAAAAAAGATTTTACTGTGATTTATGTCAAAGAGTGTTCTTCCTATATTTTCCTCTAAGAGTTTTATAGTGTCTGGTCTTACATTTAGGTCTCTAATCCATTTTGAGTTTATTTTTGTGTATGGTGTTAGAGAGTGTTCTAATTTCATTCCTTTACATGTAGCTGTCCAGTTTTCCCAGCACCACTTGTTGAAGACACTGTCTTTTCCCCATTGAATATCCTTGCCTCCTTTGTCATAGATTAGTTGACCATAGGTGTGTGGGTTTATCTCTGGGCTTTCTATCTTGTTCCATTGATCTATGTCTCTGTTTTTGTGCCAGTACCATACTGTCTTGATTACTGTAGCTTTGTAGTATAGTCTGAAGTCAGGGAGTCTGATTTCTCCAGCTCTGCTTTTTTCCCTCAAGACTGCTTTGTTGGGCTTCCCTGGTGGCGCAGTGGTTGAGAGTCCGCCTGCCAATGCAGGGGACACGGGTTCGTGCCCCGGTACTGTAGCTTTGTAGTATAGTCTGAAGTCAGGCAGCCTGATTCCTCCAGCTCCATTTTTTGTTCTCAAGATTGCTTTGGCTATTCGGGGTCTTTTGTGTTTCCATACAAAGTGTGAAACTTTTTGTTCTAGTTCTGTGAAAAATGACATTGGTAGTTTGAAAGGGATTGCATTGAATCTGTAGATTGCTTTGGGTAGTATAGTCATTTTCACAATGTTGATTCTTCCAATCCAAGAACATGGTATATCTCTCCATCTGTTTGTATCATCTTTAATTTCTTTCATCAGTGTCTTATAATTTTCTGCATACGGGTCTTTTGTCTCCCTAGGTAGGTTTATTCCTAGGTATTTGATTCTTTTTGTTGCAGTGGTAAATGCGAGTGTTTCCTTAATTTCTCTTTCAGATTCTTCATCATTACTGTATAGGAATGCAAGAGATTTCTGTGCATTAATTTTGTATTCTGCAATTCTACCAAATTCATTGATTAGCTCTAGTAGTTTTCTGGTGGCATCTTTAGGATTCTCTATGTATAGTATCATGTCATCTGCAAACAGTGACAGTTTTACTTCTTCTTTTCCCATCTGTATTCCTTTTATTTCTTTTTCTTCTCTGATTGCCATGGCTAGGACTTCCAAAACTATGTTAAATAATAGTGGTGAGAAAGGACATCCTTGTCTTGTTCCTGATCTTAGAGGAAATGCTTTCTGTTCTTCACCATTAAGAATTATGTTTGCTGTGGGTTTGTCATATATGGCCTTTATTATGTTGAGGTAGGTTCCTGCTATGCCCAGTTTCTGGAGAGTTTTTATCATAAATGGGTGTTGAATTTTGTCAAAACCTTTTTCTGCATCTATTGAGATGATCGTATGGTTTTTATTCTTCAATTTGTTAATATGGTGTATCACACTGATTGATTTGCGTATATTGAAGAATCCTTGCATCCCTGGGCCAAGTCCCACTTGATCATGGTGTATGATCCTTTTAATGTGTTATTGGATTCTGTTTGCTAGTATTTTGTTGAGGATTTTTGTATCTATATTCATCAGTGATATTGGTCTGTAATTTTCTTTTTTTGTAGTATCTTTGTCTGGTTTTGGTATCAGGGTGATGGTGGCCTCACAGAATGAGTTTGGGAGTGTTCCTTCCTCTGCAATTTTTTGGAAGAGTTTGAGAAGGATATGTGTTAGCTCTTCTCTAAATGTTTGATAAAATTCACCTGTGAAGCCATCTTGTCCTGGGCTTTTGTTTGTTTGAAGATTTTTAATCATAGTTTCAATGTCATTACTTGTGATTGGTCTGTTCATATTTTCTATTTCTTCCTGGTTCCATCTTGGAAGGTATACCTTTCTAAGAATTTGTCCATTTCTTCCAGGTTGTCCATTTTATTAGCATAGACTTGCTTTTAGTAGTCTCTTGGGATGCTTTGTATTTCTGGGGTGTCTGTTGTAACTTCTCCTTTTTCAATTCTAATTTTATTGATTTGAGTCCTCTCCATCTTTTTCTTTATGAGTCTAGCTAATGGATTATCAATTTTGTTTATCTTCTCAAAGAACCAGCTTTTAATTATATTGATCTTTGGTATTCTTTTCTTTGTTTCTATTTCATTTATTTCTGCTCTGATCTTTATGATTTCTTTCCTTCTGCTAACCTTGGGTTTTGTTTGTTCTTCTTTCTCTAGTTCCTTTAGGTGTAAGGTTAGATTGTTTATTTGAGATGTTTCTTGAGGTAGGCTTGTATAGCTATAAACTTCCCTGTAAGAACTGCTTTTGCTGCATCCCATAGGTTTTGAATCATCGTGTTTTCATTGTCATTTGTCTCTAGGTTTTTTTTGATTTCCTCTTTGATTTCTTCAGTGATCTCTTGGTCATTTAGTGACATATTGTTTAGCCTCCATGTGTTTGTGTTTTTTATTTTATTTTTTCCCTGTAATTCATTTTCTAATCTCATAGCGTTGTGGTTAGAAAAGATGCTTGATGTGATTTCAATTTTCTTAAATTTACTGAGGCTTGATTTGTGACCCAAGATGTGATCTATCCTGGAGAATGTTCCATGTGCACTTGAGAAGAAAGTGTAATCTGCTGGTTTTGGATGGAATGTCCTATAAATATCAATTAAATCTATCTGGTCTGTTGTGTCATTTAAAGCTTCTGTTTTCTTATTTATTTTCACTTTGGATGATCTGTCCATTGGTGTAAGTGAGGTGTGAAAGTCCCCAATTATTACTGTGTTACTGTCAATTTCCTCCTTTATAGCTGTTAGCAGTTGCCTTATGTATAGATGTGCTCGTATGTTGGGTGCATATATATTTATAATTGTTATACCTTCTTCTTGGATTGCTCCCTTGATCTTTATGTAGTGTCCTTCCTTGTCTCTTGTAACATTCTTTATTTTAAAGTCCATTTTATCTGATATGAGTATTGCTACTCCAGCTTTCTTTTGATTTCCATTTACATGGAATAACTTTTTCCATACCCTCACTTTCAGTCTGTATGTGTCCCTAGGTCTGAAGTGGGTCTCTTGCAGACAGCATACGTATGGGTCTTGTTTTTGTATCCATTCAGCAAGCCTTTGTCTTTTGGTTGGAGCATTTAATTCATTCACGTTTAAGGTAATTATCGATATGTATGTTCCTACTGCCATTTTCTTAATCGTTTTGGGTTTGTTCTTGTAGGTCCTTGTCTTCTCATGTGTTTCCCACTTAGAGAAGTTCCTTTAGCATTTGTTGTAGAGCTGGTTTGGTGGTGCTGAATTCCCTTAGCTTTTGCTTGTCTGTAAAGCTTTTGATTTCTCCATCGAATCTGAATGAGATCCTTGCTGGCTAGAGTAATCTTAGTTGTATGTGCTTCCCTTTGATCACGTTAAGTATATCACGCCACTCCCTTTTGGCTTGTAGAGTTTCTGCTGAGAAATCAGCTATTAACCTTATGGGAGTTCCCTTGTATGTTATTTGTCGTTTTTCCCTTGCTGCTTCCAATAATTTTTCTTTGTCTTTAATTTTTGTCAGTTTGATTACTATGTGTCTCGGTGTGTTTCTCCTTGGATTTATCCTGTATGGGACTCTCTGCACTTCCTGGACTTGAGTGGCTATTTCCTTTCCCATGTTAGGGAAGTTTTCAACTCTCATCTCTTCAAATATTTTCTTGGGTCCTTTCTCTCTCTCTTCTCCTTCTGGGACCCCTATAATGAGAATGTTTTTGCATTTAATCCTGTCCTAGAAGTCTCTTAGGCTGTCTTCATTTCTTTTCATTCTTTTTTCTTTATTCTGTTCCGCAGCAGTGAATTCCACCATTCTGTCTTCCAGGTCACTATCCATTCTTCTCCCTCAGTTATTCTGCTATTGATTCCTTCTAGTGTAGTTTTGATTTCAGTTATTGTGTTGTTCATATCTGTTTGTTTGCCCTTTAATTCTTCTAGGTCTTTTTTAAACATTTCTTGCATCTTCTCGCTCTTTGCCTCCATTGTTTTCCCAAGGTCCTAGATCATCTTCACTATCATTATTCTGAATTCTTTTTCTGGAAGGTTGCCTATCTCCACTTCATGTAGTTGTTTTCTGGGGTTTTATCTTGTTCCTTCATCTGGTACATAGCCCTCTGCCTTTTCATCTTGTCTACCTTTCTGTGAATGTGGTCTTTGTTCCACAGGCTGCAGGATTGTAGCTCTTCTTGCTTCTGCTGTCTGCCCTCTGGTGGATGAGGCCATCTAAGAGGCTTGTGCAAGTTTCCTGATGGAAGGACTGGTGGTGGGTAGAGCTGGGTGTTGCTCTGGTCGGCAGAGTTCAGGGCCTACCCATATTTTTAAGACCCAGTTGAAAGTCTACCTCATCAAAAAGCTGCTTCAGATGGAGATTTCTCAAACTGCGTAGGTGTGGTTCACACATCAGCTATGGTTACAGAGTGATCTGGAGCCATCTGTCTGTTCAACAGTATATTTCAGACTCCGGGACCCAGAATTACTGGGTCTGGGCTTGAGAATCTGCATATTATATGCTCTTCAAGTAAGTTTTCTACACATTATGTTTGGGAGACACTGTTCCAACGTACCCACAATTATATCATTGTGATGGAATTCTGAATCATTACCTGTGTTTATTTTCATATAATTCTTTCCAAGGAGGTCATGTCAACTCAACTAGATTGTAAGTTCCTCAAGAACAAAGACCTTATTTTATACTTCCACATTCTTATTTATCCTCTGAGATACATGAGATGCTGTTTCCTCCTATAATTCAGCAAAACGCCGATTTATTGTTGAGTGGTTTTTTTGAGGATTAAATGAGATAATAAAAAAATTAAAATATATTGAATCCTAACTATGTATTAAAACACAGTTATAAGCCTTAGACACTTTATTTCATTTAATCTTTAAAACAACCCTAAGAGGGTGGGGAATCATCCCCTTCTTACCAAGGTGGTAACTGAGCCCCAGAGAGGTTAGGAAGTCTGGAAATTTCACATAGCCAATAAGAGTGGAGCCAGATTTCAAAGCCACATTCCTCTGATTCAAAAGTCTATGCTTTTACTCCTATCCCGATGGCTGCACAAATATGTTACTGGTAATATACAAGTCCTGGGATGCAGTAAAAGACCCAAAAAGTACTAGTGCCTAGAGGCAAGGCATGTTAAAACATCCAACCTAGACCTTGGAGCTGGAGAAAAATTGTTTCACTCTTCTTGTATCTAGAGTAATCCTGTATTGGGATCAAACTTTTCCCAAGAGTACAGAACTGAGGCCCATCTCAGAAGACCCGGGGTCCTCATAGAAGAAACTCAGGGAAAGCAACAGCTCAGGTTGGAAAACCCATCAGGATGGAAGCAACCACTGAGGCCATAGCAACAGCCTGGGCAGGAGGACCACCTGGCACATTTATTGGTCCATGCAGTGTTCTCAACTGCGGCTGCCTGGGATGTTGTTTTTAAACTAATGCAGATGCCTGGGCCCTAGCCACAGATTTTGATTTCATCATTCTGGCGTCTGCCCAGGTGATCCAGATAGAAGCCCAGGCTTAGAAATCCAGCTGACAACAGACTTGGCCTCCCTTAGCACTGATCCCTTTGTAGCCTGCCCTATGGACCTTCTTCTGCTCATCCCTTTTTTCATCATGAATGGCCCCCCTCCTGGTGATCGGCACATAGCAGGCACTGCAGAAATACTTGTTGAAAAATGATGAGTAAGTGAATTTTGAAACTTGCTACCCTAAAGTACCTCATTTAGCCTATTTCCTATCCCCTAATTCCTCTCTCACTTGCCTTTGATGAGCAGTCGTTCCTTTGCCTGGCTGTAGCAGTCTAAACAGTCAGGAAAACTGGCACTCCATTATCTAACCTTCTCCAGAACACTGTTAACTCATAAAAGTGTTAAGAGAGTTTAACCCTAACAGCTGCACTCTTCTGGGGGACGGTCTCCATGGGTGTCCCATGCTGCTGCATATGCCCTGGGGGCAGAGGCCCTCGCAACTTTTGCTCTGGACCATCTTCTCCAGGGTGTTCGTATAGCAAATAGCCTTGGCAGACAGAGACAGCAGCTCCCTCCAGGCAGACGGCAGATTTGCTTCCTGGCCAGGATAATAAAGATAATGTCCCCCTCCGGGGCAAAGAGTGGGGAGACTTGCTAGCAGCCTCCTTATAAAAGACTGGGGTTTCCTAAGCTCAAGCTTCCTAGGCTGTAATATCAACCCCCAGCATGTGCAGCATCTACCTCGGCCACTGCACATCACCCCCATGAGCCTTGGGGGCAACCAGAACAGATGCAGGCACAAAGCTCATACCACCTGCTGTGCTGTGAGTAATAAAGCCTTTTGTCTCTGATGATCCAGGCCAGAATCTTCTGCCAGAATCCATGGAACTGTGACTCACTTGTTAGTGTGCAAATAGAGTAGAAATCTCAGATCCTTCACAGCTCTTGACAAACTCCTATACATTTCTCCAGATTCCCCACTGCGAGGTTTCTTTGGACCTCACCCCAAACTATGCCCTGCCTTCTGTTCACTAGAGTTGGAAGAGAGCTTTAGGAAGAGAATTTTGTCACTTAGCAAGCTGGTTAAAATTACCAGCTTATAGATTTGCCTTCCTCACGAAACTGAAGTTACTTAGAAATAGGAACTAAGTGATATTGATTAATAGAGCTGATGCCAATAAAATAAAGTCCTTCACACATGATCTGTGTATCCTCATCTCCCTACTCCATCTTGCTTGCCTTCTCTCTACCCATCTCCACCTCGCTCACTCTTTGCCACCACACTGGCCTCCCAGCCACTCCTGCCTCCGTGCTTTGCCCTCACTGTTCACTCAGCCTGGAGTGTTCTTCCATCTGATTCTCACATGGATTCCCTTCTGCATTCCGGCCTCTGACTCCCACAATTATTTAAGCTGCCTGAGAAGCTTCATCTGTTTTGCTCACTGTCGTATCCTCGGTGCTAAGCCCTGTTCTAAGAACACTGCCCACCACACAATAGGTACTCAGTCAATACTCATTGAATAGATGAACAAATTAAGGAATAAAAGCACCTAGCACAGCTACTTGCATATAATAGGTGTTCTGTGAAAGTGGCTGCTGTGAAGGTGACCGTGGTGGATATACAAGTTTTAGCAACACCCAATACACAAAATGTCACATCACATTTCTTTATTTCTCGAGATTAAGTTCAATCTGCTTCAAGCCTTCTCTGTTGGGCTGGTGAAAAACTCAATCTCTGTCATTGGGAGGAGACTTTTAACCCTCTCTAGGATCATACAAGAACCCCAGGGGGCGGACACAGTGCAGAACACTCAGAAAAGGGATTTTTGATTTTTAGATGATAGCCACCACTGCTGATACATGCTGTGCCCCCCAAAACACACACACTCTTT
>NW_006770868.1:59243-75878 GCF_000442215.2 Lipotes vexillifer
ACTCTTTCTCCTAAAGAATGGTGTCTGTAGAACACCACAGATAGCCCCTCTAAGGCTCTGCCACCTCCTGGGGCACTGCAAAAGAGGGATCAGACCCATTCTACCAGCAAAAATGCAACAGCAAATCCACTTTCCCAGCTCTGGGGTAGCTCCCCAACCTCTCTCTCTCCCATCTGCTCCCACCTCCACCTCCTGTAAGTGCTCTTCCCAACTCCCTCCAGCACAATACCCTTCAAACAGCTTTAGATTTTCCAAATTTTAAGCTGGGAAATTTTTGTCTTTGGCCCTACTACACATAAGCTGCTATAAAATGTTAAATGAGGCATTTAAACAGACTTGTTGAAATTCAACCAGGCAAATTCAAAGTCTCAGTTCCCTTCTTCGTATGGCAGGGGAAATACATCAGAGAGAACAAAATACACAGTGATACCCAATAAATCACCTGCCACATTAGAATTAGTCTTTGTGCGCGTCCCAGCATTTAGCACAGTGCCTGGCTCATAGGTGTTGAATAAACATTTGAGGAATTCATGTCTGAATGAATAAACTGCATTTAGCTAAATTAAATTTACCTAAACCAATGGCCTCTAGGGTGGACATCTCCCTGGAGATGCTTCGCTCCTGCAGACTCTCATGCTACTCGCCTCCACCCTTGTGTGGGCTCCAGGGGACTCTGACATTACGCTTTCTGGTTGCGTTTGCTTTCTGAGAGGCACCAGCAGGCTATCTCAGGGACGGAGGACAGTAAGATCAAGGTATAAATTCTCTCCACCCCTGGTCAATTTCAGTGGTGTCACAAAGAGCTGTGTTCCATGTTTCAAGCAGTGTTTGTTATGGTCTGAATGTTTATGTCCCTCCAAAATTCATATGTTGAAACTCTAATCCCAGTGCGATGGTATATGGAAGTGGGGCCTTTAGGAGGTGATTAGGTCATGAGGGTGGAGCCCTCATGAATGAAATTAGTGCCCTTATTAGGAGAGGCCAGAGAGCTAGCTCTCTCTTTTTCTGCCATGTGAGGATACAAGGAGAAGTTGGCAGTCTGCAACTCAGAAGAGGGCTCTCACCTGAACATGGCCATGTTGGCACCCTGATCTCAGACTCTGGCCTCCAGAACTGTGAGAAAGAAATTTATTTTACTTATAAGCCACCCTGTCTGTGGTGTTTTGTTATAGCAGCCCAAGCTGACTAAGAACAGACAAGCAGAACAACAAGGAGATATATAAATGTTTGCATACATGTGTATGTGTATGTCTGTGTGTGTGTGTGTGTGTGTGTGTGTGTGTGTGTGTGTGTGTGTGCGTACATATGCATCTGTATTTGTTTCAAGGATTTGACCATAAGCCCTTGAGGCATGAGGTGACATTAAGCCGTCTCTGTACAGCTGTTTTCTCCATGTCACATGCTGGAGCTTGGGGTCCAGCTTGGGGTCCAGGGAAGAGGGATGTGAAGTGGGGGAGAGTCAAGACAAGCTGAACCCCACAAGAATGAGCTGGGACCCATGCAGTCAGACCGAAACCTGAGTCGGTTCTTGTTGCCTCTGACCGTGGGGATGGTGTCCTGTAGCAGCGGGGCCCTTCATCATGGGGCTGAACACATACCTGGCCCTAGAGTCAGAGAAGACAAAGGAGCAGCCAGGAAAAGGGGATCAAGGGCAGGCCTAGGCCAAGGAGGTGAGCCAGCAGATGAGTGGTGACAATGAGTGTGAGCCACAAAAAGCCTGCGGCTCCATATCACCCTCCAAATCGCACACAAGAATCTCTCCGTGACCCTCCCTGACCACACATCTCCAATGAGGGGATTCTGGGAGGCACAGTTCAGCCCAGCTATGGGGGCACGTGCAGAGCCAGCACCTCCCTCAAGGAAAGCTCACCGCTCTGCCTGGAAGCCCCCTCCTCATAGCCACCTCTTCTCTTGCAGCCTCTCTCCATCTAGCAAACTCCCCTCCCCTTCCCCTACCGATCAGGGGGCGGAGGCCAGCGCCCCAGGCCCGCCATCCCCAGGGTACTGCTGCTCCCTGGCGGTTTCCACGCACAGGGCCCACACTGCAGTCAATACTCTTCATACATTCTCCTCAAATTACCCAATTGGAGGGTGCCATCTGTTCCCTGCGGGGATCCTGATGAAGAGTACACCCAGCCTTGGTGCAGAGGAACAAATAGAACATGAATTGGTAGATTTATTTATTGTTTTCCTCTGCTGGAGATAGATTTGTTTAAAAATATTAATTGGGCATCTACAAATGAAGCGCCTGTGTCCCAAATAAGCATATGCTAGGGATACAGATATGGGCGTGAGACACGGGTTCCCTGCTCCAAAGGAGCTTACCGTCCAGCAGAGGAGCCAGATAATAACTATATTTGCTTCCTACAGTCTAAAGCAGTAGACACATAAACTGGTGATGCTCGTGAAGTTTCTAGAACCTTTTGAAGGAGTTTTAATGGTGACTTATGAAACAGTTATTGTAATAGGATTGTATCTCTGGAGATATAGTGTATTTTGTCTCACTTTTAAGAATACACCCCCTGACAACCTGAAACTAATACAACATTGTAAATCAACTCTACTTCAATAACAACAAAAAAATTTTAAATATAACCCTGACAGATGGTAAATAGACGTATCATGGTGATCATTTTGCAGTGTATAGAAATATTGAATCAATATGTTGTGTGCCTGGAACTAACATAGTGTTGTAGGTCAATTATGCTTCAATAAATTATATATATATATATATATATATATATATATATATATATATATATATATATAAACAGACATATATATACCCCTGAATGAAAGAAAAGGGGACTTCTCATGAAGACATGATGCTGCGTGGCTAACTCTGTACTAGGTTTTTTACAGACAATATCTCACTTAATCTTCAGACAATGTCACTAAAATGAATGAACAGATTATTGTCTCCTCTGGGTAAATGGAGAAACTGAGACAGGGAGAGGTAAAGTCACCAACCAAGGTCACACAGCTAATGAGGGTAGTAAATTGTATGTTTATTTTTGGTCTGGGCTCCCTATGTGCAAGGAATTGTGCTAAATGCTTTATTTTTTAAAAACCTTACAACAAGCCAAATATGGTTAGGTGTTATTGCTACTCCTCCTTTAATGCAAGAGGGAACATCCGTGTAGAGAGGACACAGAGATATTAAAAGAAGAGGCAGGAACTGAACCCAGCTCAGCCTGATGTCAGGGCCCACCCTCTTTCTGGTCTGTGCCAGAATCCATAAAACACAATTGACAGGGCATTTGTTAATGCTGTGTTTCCTGAATATCTTTCTCCATAAATACAGAGAGATCTACATATCTACAGAGATACAGCTCCACATATCCATTATATTCTATTCAACACATAATACAGATATTCCATCTAATGCTTCAAGCTGTTCTCCTTCTAGCATTGAATTATTCGCTCCTCCCAACCTCCATTAACCAAGTTTGGGGAGAAAAACTAGCTGCCACATAAGTCTTGATGAGAATAAAGTCTCTTTATTACTATTATTATTCCCCTAATGGCCTGTGCAGTATCGTACATAACTTTTTAGTCCTTCATAAAATCCTGTTGATAAACATTTGACAACTTGTTACAATTTTAAAACTTTCATTGCCGGATCTGCGCTGGCACCACCGGAATCTAACAATGTGATACGAAGGCAGCTCAGGAGCTTTCTGTGATGCTATAAAGAATTTTGCAGCCTCTCTCAGCACCTAATTTATGACATGTGCACTGATGAATGATCAAGATTCACTATTTGCCATTATACGAAACAGGCCAACCAATTCATAATTTTCAGGAAAGCTGGTTTTCACAGCCCTATTAGTTTTACAATTCTGACTTCTGTAAGCTTCAATTTGTTATGTGTAAGCTATTTGCTCTGAGGAGTCTGAGTGTTCTTACTGGGGTCGGTCTTAAGATCTGTTTTTCCAAACAGAGTTTGTAGAGAAAGATGATGGCAGTGCTAAAAGCGCAATTAGGATAAACTCTAAAAATCCAAGGAGAAAGCAGCAGATGTCCATTCAAGTTGAAAATGTACAGGGTCTTTCCACTCCTCTTCTGTTTATTGAAAAATATATATAATAAACTGGAGATGATCCGAGTTGTGGTCTATGGGCTACATTACTGTTATTAGACATCTGCTAAACCAGATCCTGTTTCTGAACTTCACAATAGTAATCCTTTTGTCTATTGAGGGATGGTTAAAATGTTAAAATTAGTAAGACATGTATATTCGAAAGGTACTTTTGATCCTGCTCTATGTCTATTCAAATATGTAGGCTTAGAAATAAGTTATTACATGTGCCTGAAATATTTATTAATATATACATAGACTTACAGAATCATTCATGAAACAAATGATTTTTAAGTACCTATTACAGGAGTTGGCAAACTATAGTCTGCAGACACAATTTAGCCCTCTGCCTGGTTTTTTATAGCTCATAAACTAAGAATGTTTTTTACACTTTTTAAATCAAAAGAACAATAATATATCCTGACATGTGAATTTACATGAATTTCAAATTTCAGTGTCTAAATAAAGTTTTATTGGAACACAGCCACACTCATTTGTTTACATGTTGTTCATGGCCATTTTCACACTTACACTGTCAGAGGTCAGTAGAGTAGACAAAGCCATGTGACCCACAAAGCCTAAAATATTTACTACTTGGCCCTGATCCATTCTATTCCAGTACTGGAAATGAAAAAACAAAAGCAAAAAAACAAAACGAAGCAAGCTCTTTTTTCATTCATGGCAGCAGTAAATACGTCAGATGGTTACAACTGCTATGGAGAAAAGTAAATTGGTGAAAAGTAAATCAAATACAAACTGATAAGGTGTGTTGAACAGGTGACTCAAATACCAGGGTGGTATTGCCAACAGGGACATGATTTTTGAAATGGTGAATAACTCTTGGTGAATTTCCAAACAAAATAGAGTACAAGTCTCCTTCGGTTTATTCAGTGTGTATTAAAACCGTACAAAGAATACTTTATGCTATATATAAAATGGAATTTGGTTCTAGGTCCTGATAATTATTGTCAGGTTTTTCAACTCGCCGACTGTCTGACACAACACAAGAAAGTCATGCAGGATGTGGAACAATTCTTCATTGTGCTGGACTCTCCCTCACAGGGCAGGATGTTGAGCAACCCTGGCCCTCACTCACTAATTCAACACAGACGTTGTAATCTCTGAGAGTGTTGTCAGACATGGAGGGAAGACGAAGGTTGTGATCCATGAGCCAAGTTTTCAACAAACGAAGAGGGAGGAAGATAGGTAACCACAAAGGAGCGCTCAGTGGTGGGCTGAAGTGTGTAATAACTGGCTCTGATTCATAGCATCTGCCAACCTCCATGGTGTAACTACTCTCACTGTGGCCAATCTCAAGCTACAAACACGATATCATTGAATACAGATGGTGGAAAGATACGTGTTCAACCAGCTCTTCAGAGCCAGTACAGGTTCTAGCTCTAGCAAACCACTGGGATGGGTAGAGGTTGACACAGGCAAAAGGCATGAAACTCAAATGAACAGAGATTTTTCCACGAAGATGTAGGAAAAAATCATCTGAAAGATGCATCAGGGAGTGAGATCCCACAACCCAACTTTCCAACCCAGGAGGACACAGAGGAGGCAGAGATTAACACCTTCCCTTGCCTAAAGGGGTGACCTCAGGAATTCAACTGACATGGGAAAGAAAGAAAGCACTTTTTAAAGCTGATGAAGATTTCATAGAGTTTGTTTACTAGGAATCAGAATTCTGGAAGAAAAAAAATCCGGGGGCATTCTGAAGAGAAGGTATCAGAGGGAGGCTGGGTAAGAAAATCTCCAGCACAGAACACATTCTGGGTGTGACCAAAAGTGAAAGAGAGCCTCTCCCTATCCGGAACTAAATGTGACAGCCATCGGGGAGGCAGTGTTTCAGCAAATACATCTTGCACGCAGCCATCAAATTATTATAATTTAGCTTCAGCACTACAGTAGCTGCTCAAAAAACACATTACTACAGTAGAGTTCTGCGAAGTATTTTGCACATACAGCAAATGTGGCAAATTCTGCCACTTCATTGACTTTGTAAAACTGAAAGATCTCCCCCTTTGTCTTGTAGTTTCACTAATTGCATCATTAGCAGAAGGCCATTTGGCGAACATGGAGGAGATAAGAACTACTTTTTCTAAATTTTCAGTGTAAATGCAAGTTAAAATATAAAGATATTCATGCCTTTGTGGTGCAGAACCCACTGGAGATAAGATAGTCAAGTGATTATAGAGATGTCATCTTAAAAAAATCAAAAGAATTGATTTCTTTCATGTCTAATTGGCATGATTATCCAACGAATCTCAGTTTCTCTATCTTCATAATACAGGCACTCTGATGAAGACAGAAAGGCAGGGTGAATGCAAATGTTTCAGCGCAAGAAGAAAGGGTCTAAAGAGAGAGGGATGCAGGTAGCAGCAGTGGGAGCAGCGCTACGCCCATCACGAACTCTGAGGGGGCGGAAGGAAGTTCCCTCAAAGGGAGGCTGGTGGGCTTCCCTGGTGGCGCAGTGGTTGAGAATCTGCCTGCCAATGCAGGGGACACGGGTTCGAGCCCTGGTCCGAGAAGATCCTACATGCCGCGGAGCAACTAGGCCCATGAGCCACAATTACTGACCCTGCGCGTCTGGAGCCTGTGCTCTGCAACAAGAGAGGCCGCGATAGTGAGAGGCCCGCACACCGCGATGAAGAGTGGCCCCCGCTTGCCGCAACTAGAGAAAGCCCTCGCACAGAAACGAAGACCCAACACAGCTGAGAATCTGCCTGCCAATGCAGGGGACACGGGTTCGAGCCCTGGTCCGAGAAGATCCTACATGCCGCGGAGCAACTAGGCCCATGAGCCACAATTACTGACCCTGCGCGTCTGGAGCCTGTGCTCTGCAACAAGAGAGGCCGCGATAGTGAGAGGCCCGCACACCGCGATGAAGAGTGGCCCCCGCTTGCCGCAACTAGAGAAAGCCCTCGCAAAGAAACGAAGACCCAACACAGCCATAAATAAATAAATTAATTAAATTGAAAAAAAAAAAGAAATTGGGAGGCTGATAGGGTTTATAAAAAGGAATCTCCATCCTCCTTTATGTAGCAACAGAACTTCTAGCTGAACACATGGCCACATAATGTCCATATTCCCCAGTCTTGCTTGCAGCTGGGTATAGCCACGTGGTTAAATGATGTGCGAACAGAAGTAATGATATACAACTTGTATCTTCTGCCCTTAATAAAATGGGGGCGGGGGGGTGATGCCATCCCTTCTCCCAACCCCAGCTGCAGTGCATCCCTAACATAGAAATCCTGGGTCATGAGGACAATAAGGGCGGCATAATAATAGAAAGCAATGGGATAGAAAGACCCAGGGTTCCTAACAGATTTTCAAAGCAGGATCGTCCCATCAGATTGGACTTTTGTTTCTGTGAGACTGAAATAAAATCCTACTGTTTTTAAGTCATCATTGTGGGAGGCCCTGTGCAAAGCAGACCCTAACCCTAACTTATACAGAGTGTGAGTTTTATCATCACAAGCGGACATGGAGAGTGGAATGATAATAACTAATGATGACCTTTGCAGTCAGCATACAGTAGCACTGTTAATCCTAGAACTTTAACAGTCACTGGTGTGAAGTTGTTTTCATAGAAATTTCACAGTTCTGCTAGAGTTCTATCCCACCTAAGATCTATTGCATCAGCTTGTTCAAACAAAGCTTTGAGCCTTTTTCATTTACTAATGTAACCAACCTTGCTTAATCTTGGCATTACATCTTCACTACTAAACTTGAGGGGGGTGTTCCTTGAGCCCTTCTGAGATCTGAAAGAAGACACCAAATCTCTGAGTTTAAACGGAGCCACTGCAGCTGGAATGGAGCCCAAGAGCCCACAGGAATAGAGAGGAGACACATTACAAGTCTGATCATCCTATTATCTCCCCACTTATTTCATTTAAAAGCAAGAGTCAAGATTCTTGCTGCTCTGCAAAGAAAGAAAAATGCACACAGGCCCCAAACAAATGTATCTGCCTAGTGTGAGAGGAGGCAAAGATAGTCCTCAAACCCAGAGGAATAAAAAGTTTATATACATTATCATTAGTATGTATAGAACTGCCCTTTCTCTAAGATTTTATCGTCCCCGTGTGCTCCTACATATAAGCAACGGAAGACTCCATATTTTTATATTAATACTATAACGTTTAATTACATATTATATAAAATATTATTATAATAGGAAGGGTAATACCTAACCTTTATTAAGTGCCCACTATGTGCCTTCAATCCGTTTTTTGCATCATATTCTCAAACCACCTTGTCAGGTGAGTCAAGTAACCACCACCCTATGGATAAGAAGACTGACCCACAGAGAAGACAGACAGCTGGCCAGAGTCACTCAGCCAGCGAGTGGCTGGTCCAGAAATCAAAGCTAGGAAGTCAAACTCTAGAGCCTACATCTTTAAACATTCTTCTCCTTGCCTCTTGACCACAAATGATGGACACAGAGCTGTGCCAACCACATCTCCCTTCAAGGAAGGATTTGCTGCTCAGCTTCGGATGTATGGTCAGCTGACAGCCAGATATCTGCTCCTGCAGGGTCTACACATGCGGAAATCCTTCCCAAGGTCATGCCTTGCACAGCGCAGCCTACAAGGGTGACCAAGCAAGGCATGGGTATACAGTCTTGCCATTTGGGCCCAACACAGGATGCTCTGAGGGGCAATACACATGCCAGCCGTAACACTGGGGTTGGTCAAGACTTCATATGCCTGCATCACAATTCCTCTTCTGTCTCTGCTCAATCTTGCTGCCTCACTCTTCCCTCACTCTTCCGAATAAACATCTTGAACCCTAAACTCTGTCTCAGCACCCACATCTGCAACCTGTGTCACCAACTTTACCAATAGAGATGTGCATTGAGTGAATGAATGAATATGTGGATATATGATGAATATATTATTTAAGCCTTGGGTTTGGTATAACACTCCATTCAGCAAATAAATAATCTCCCACTGTGTTCCAAGCACCTTCCTAGGCAAGAACAAAATAGACAAGGTCTCTGCCCTCAACGTGCTGATGGCATTTATTGGCCTAAGGTCACTGGTTCTCAATCTTAATCACTCATGAGACCCATCTAGGAATTTTTTTGTGTTTTGGTTTGTTTTAGCCATGCCCGGGCCCCAGTGAAATTCAACTGAATGAGAATAAGGTACAAGCAGAGAACCAAAGGGCTATAGGTAACTTATACCAAGACTTCTCAAATTTTCCAGGTATATGAATCACATGGGGCTCAGATTAAAATGCAGACTAATCCAGCAGGTCTTGGTTGTTTCTGGTGCTGCTGGTGCCACACCACCCTAGGTTTAGAAGATCAAGGAAGCATAAGATAAACATAAACAGGGAAATGCAGAGCCCACCATCACATGACTCACAATTACCTGATGGGTTTACATTACAGATCCAGACCCTGCACATTAAGGTATTACCAGTTTCAGAGAAACTCCCTCAACATCCTTCTATCACCCTTGTTCCTTTAAGGATGAGACACAGGCTCAACTGACCTATAAGTGTAAATGTTGTCAAAGACAAGAACAGAGAACACCAAACCATTTCTCCTTACACCACTGACATAGTCAAATAAAACTTTGTACAGTTTACTTTTTACATGCTTTACTGTTTAGATGCAAAGAATACAGACTCTGTGTGTCTGTGTCTGGCAATTCTGAATGTATCAAGACTTTTCTTCTTTTCTAAACACAGTCATCCTCACAAACAACTTTGACAGTACACTTTCATTTTGTCAGAGTTGCTTGGGATGAAATTTGCTCAGCCATTAAAAGGTGGGAAAGTGCCCCGCTGCTTGTGTAGATGAGAGAAGGCCACTGTTTTGTCAGATGTCAGCTACCCATCAGTCAAGGCCAAGAAAGCAATTGGTACATGATGGGGTTGGTAAGAAGCCCTCCAAACCTTAATTATCAGAGTGTCCCCCAGTTTTGCTGGGCTTGTCATTGACTCCTGACAAGCTCAGAGGCAGACGAAAAGACAAACAGCACATCACCAACTGGTTAATTAGCAGCACAAAGCAACCCAAATTACAAGCCCAAGAAAATGTGCCACAGTGTTGCTTTTTGTACATTGGATTTCATCGACACATGCGAAGGGCAATGGTAAATCTTTCATATTTCAAAAAATATCTAGACTGTCCTTGGGATCCTCTTCAGCTGTCAGGAAGGCAAGTACTTCTTTTATCCCTCAAAGCATTACTGAGGACCTACTGGGTACCTGGTTCTGAGGAATATAATGTAGCAAATTGATTCATTCTTTCATGTATTCATTCAACAAATACGCATTGTTGTCTGCTATCACCTACTATATCCAGGCACTGAGCTGGATTCTAGGTGTGTGGTTATAAAAAATCAAAGGCACATTCTGACACAGGCTACAACGAGGATGTACCTTGAAGACATGCCAAGTGAAATAAGCCAGTCACAAAAGGACAAATACTGTAAGATTCCACTTATATGAGGTCCCTAGACTAGCCAAATTCATAGAGACAGAGAGTAGAGTAGTGGCTGGCAGTGGCTGGTGGAGGGGGGATGGGGAATTACTGTTTAATAGGTACAGAGTCTCAGTCTCAGAAGATGATAAACATTCTGGAGATGGATGGTGGTGACGGTTGCACAACAATGTGAATGTACTTGATGCCACTGAACTGTACTCTTAAAAATGGTTAAAATGGGGCTTCCCTGGTGGCGCAGTGGTTGAGAGTCCGCCTGCCGATGCAGGGGACACGGGTTCGTGCCCTAGTCCGGGAAGATCCCACCTGCCACGGAGCGGCTAGGCCCGTGAGCCATGGCTGCTGAGCCTGCGTGTCTGGAGCCTGTGCTCCGCAACGGGACAGGCCACAGCAGTGAGAGGCCCGCATACAATGGTAAATTTTATGTTATGGATATTTTACCACAATTTTTTTTTAAATTTTTAAAGAAAAAAACCCCACAAAGGTATGATGCCTGCTTTCATAGAAATGACATCCTAGTGGGAAGATAGACATGAAAGAAACTGAGAAATTAATATACAGCTACACATAGTAGAATTGCTATGAAGGGGGACAAATTCCTCTCCTCTGGGTCAATGTGACTAATTTTCCTAAACACAAAAATGACCACAATGTTATTTGCTCTATAGAAGCATTCTTCACTTTACAAACGGGTCCCTTTTAATATTGAACTCTTGAGTATGTTAAAGGTTTATAGATAAATCATTCACTACATAACTAAGAGGCCTACAGGCAGAGAAGTTACATGATAAAGTGTTATGAAGCACTGCCAATTGAAGATCAATCAGAAATTACAATAAACATCCTGGTAATTACAACAAAAACTAATGGGAAAAAATGATTTAACTCATAAAAGTTTACTATACACCCAGTCTTACACACACATATACCTATAAAATGATGTGATGAAAAAATCCATATGATGCTGCATGGTTTGCATGTTTAATAGACACAGTTATTGCTTGTGAGCATAACAGTCCATATTTACTCGTCCAGTATTCCTGCTCCTGCTGATTGAGCATTGGTGGTTTTCGAATTATAAAAACATGGGCTTCCCTGGTGGCACAGTGGTTGAGAGTCCGCCTGCCGATGCAGGCGACGCGGGTTCGTGCCCCGGTCCGGGAGGGTCCCACATGCTGCAGAGCGGCTGGGCCCGTGAGCCATGGCCGCTGAGCCTGCGCGTCCGGAGCCTGCGCTCCACAACGGGAGAGGCCCGCGTACCGCCAAAAAAACCCCAAAAAACAAAAAACAGCATGCTGCTTCAGTACTCACTGCTATTGTGCAAAGGGTTTAAACTTTTGTGCCTTTGTTTAAAAAAAAATCCTTAGCAAAATCTTCTCATTAAAATGTAGAGAATATAAGCATCCAAAAATGTAACTTGGAACTTCCACTGAAAAAGAAAAAACACTACACAAAGCTTTTGGATTGAACACTGTGCTTTTATCCTCTGACAATGTGGCAAACTTTCAGCATCTCCTGGAATATTTTCCAACTCCTTTAAACACCTGAAGGGTTTCTTGCATGTTGGATTGGTTGGCAGGGAGGGTGGGAGTAAAGAGAAAATAGCATAAGGGGGGGAAAAAGAGAGAAAGGATACCTTCTAGATGAACCCACCAAATAATCACATCCCTTAACAGTGACTTTATCAGGTCTAAAGCAAAGAAAATACTGCCAGGATAATTAACAACTCTGGTTTCAAAAAGCCGAAGTTGATTATCTAAAGGGCAGGCTGCTCTTTAAATTAAAGACGATATCTGAGGCATTTACAGCAATATATGTTATAGCCACCAATATTATACGTAAATATATAGGTCAGGAGTCCTCTCCAAACTGTCTAGAATAGCCAGACGGGTGAAATAATTGAGTGGAGGGGACTGAGTAGAGATGGAAGGGAATACAGAGACCAGGCTCTTAATGAAATGGGCAGATGTTTTTCAGCCAACTGTGGCCGGGCAGGTGTGGCCCCATATGGACAGAGCTTCCAAAGTTCAGAAAAAGCCAGAAATTCTCATTTTCAAGTAAAATCTCCCGTGTTTTAAATATTGACACACACGTAATTAATTTTTTAAATGTACATAATTTTATCATTGCTGTGCAGGCCAAACAAAATACATCTGAAGCTGAATTTACTGGGGACCACAAATCTTAACCTATGTCCTAGTTGTTCCCAGCTCCCAAGCATCGTGGTGGGAGAACATTCTGGCTGTTCAGCCCCACAGGAGCCCAATTCAAGAGCTGACACCGTTCTGGGTACTAGTGAGAGAGTGGCTGGCTACGGCCGGTCCTTCAGGAATACCGTGCTGAGCAGAGACCCTGCAGCGCTGGCCTCGGATGTCCCGGGTGACATGGAAGAACTACGCTCTGGCAGGAGGCCTGGGCTTCCAGACTCGCTGTGGAGACATTCCCGCAAGCTCCCTCCACACCTCACACGTGGAAGCAGGGCTCACTCTGGGTTTTGTATAAATGTCTCTCCTTTTCCTCCTCTCTATCCACCCCCTACCACAACCCAAACAGTGTGAAGGTTGTGCCTTTCTGCTTTCCAGAAGTTGCAAATGCTTTTGTGTATGAAGACTTGGGTCCGTGAAGATAGAAGAGAAATAAAAACAAAATCTCAAGATGTATCTTTAGCAAAAGATATCAAGGTGTTTTCTCTAGCTAGTCCTTGCCCCAGTTTCAAGTGGACAGCTTTTTTTTCACCGAAGAACTACCTAGTAAAGGAGGGTGGAAGACAAATCTGACATATGACAGATATGTTCTCCAAAAAAACCCCAAACTTGCCTTCAATATACCCAAATCTTCTAAGTTCTATTACCAGATTACCAAACTGCCCAGGCTCAGGAAGAATCTGCCCTCGAAATGGTTTTTTTGACTAGCACAGGTTTGGTTTTGTTTTAATATTCTTAATTTTACCATTTGGGGGTGTGTACTCACTCTCCAGTCTGCTTAAATATCCCATCAGGCCCGTATGTCTTAAACCCAACTGAGGCACATGTATGTTACCTGCCTGGCCTCTGGAGGTATGTGAATTTGCTCCCTTGGGACTTTATTCCTTTTCTTTTCTCCATACCTCTACTTACTTTTCTAAAAAGAAACCAACCTCAGAATGAACTCTAAGGTCAGATGCAATGCATCTGAAGCAATCATACGAAAATAGACCTACTATATGGAGGGCGGCACCAAACACTGATGATAAAACAGTGAGTAAAGACGTGGCTAGCCATCAGAGGGCTCAAGATCACACGGGGAGAAATAAATTAGCTAACAGGCTCACTGCCAACTCTAAGCTGCTCCAGCATAGATGTGTTTGGGGGCCAGGGACACAGGCAAAAACAATTTCTCATTGGATTTCAGGGGGCTCTGGCCTCCCATCCTTTTTGGAGGCTGTTGCGTGGTTATCCTGGACCTATTTGCTTTTGACTGGTCAGGATGAGAACCAGATTTTAATCAGTGAAGGCCCTGCTATTTGTGGGAGGTATATGGTCCCTCCCTCATCATTGTTGGGCTTGGCCATGAGCTTTGGCTAATGGGATATGAGCAGATGTGTCCAGGCTAAAGTTCAAGAATAAAGAGGCACATGGAGCAGAGTCGACCTGAGCTGCAACCAAGCCACATTTTTGGTTTAACAAAAATTCATGTCTGTTACTCTTACTGTCACTGAGATTTGGGGGTTGTTTTTTACGCAGCAAAGCTAACTAATGCACTAGCACAGTTTACTGACGACTTTTTTTAAACAGGAGAAATGTTGACACTCTTCCGTTCAGAAAACATCCACATATCTGCTGACCCACTTAGCAGAAATAATAGGTATCCATGACAATGTAAGAAGAGAAATGGAATAAAATGAGAGGATGAATACCAAGTTCCTTATTTTCCCCCCAAACTATGCCCATCCCCAGTGATTTTGCCCATTTCAGTAAACGGTAACTCCATCTTTCTCATTGTTCAGAACATTAGTCATCCTTGACTGAATTCTCTTTCTTTCACACCTCACAACAGCAAATTCTGTTGGCTCTACTTGCTGAGACAGATCACAGACCTGCCCCTTCCTGCCAGATCCGCTGCCACAACCCTGATCCCAGCCACCAGGATGTCTGGCCTGAATTATTGCCACGGCCTCCTGATTTCCTACTCTTGGCCCTATCCCCTCAGCAGTCTACGTTTTGCCCCGTTTTCAGATGAACCTTTTTAAAAACCAAATTTATATCATGTCCTCCTTTATTTAACAGTTTCCAAGCCCTCCCATCTTATTCAGAGTAAAAGCCAAGTTCTTACAACTGCCCACCAGGTCTCCTGTTCTCCTGCTGGTTCCCTTGAAACCAGCACACTGATATCTTTACTGTTCCTCCAACGTGGTGCACACGGGCTCACGTCAGAGTTTTTCCATTTGCTGCCCCTCTGCCTGGACTGCTTGCTCTTCACGGCGAGAGCCCAATGGCTTGTTCTCACTTCCTGCAGGTCCATGCTCAGATATCCCTGCTTATCAATGCAGCCTTTTCTGAATATCCTATATGTAAAAGAGCGAACCCAGCCCCAGTGCCTCCCTTCTATCCTCTTTACCTTGGTTCATCATTCTCCATAGAACTTCCCACAATCTGACAAACTATATATATAAAGAAGTTAGTTCTTACACTCACTGACATAGAAAACAAACTTATAGTTACCAAAGGGGAAGTGGGGGGTGGATAAATTCAGAGTAAGGGATGAGTAGATACAAACTACTATACACAAAATAGATAAAAAAAAAAAAAAAAAAAAGGGTCCTACTGTATAGCACAGGGAACTATATTCAATATCCTGTGATAACCATAATTGAAAAGAATAAAAAAAAAACAAGGTCCTACTGTATAGCACAGGGAACTATATTCATTATCTTGTAATAACCTATAATAAAAAATAATTTGAAAAAGAATATATATATATGTATGTATAACTAAATCACTTTGCTGTACACCAAAAACTAATACAACATTGTAAATCAGCTATACTTCAAATTTTTTTTAAAACAAAAGAAAAGAAGAAAAAGAAAAGAAGTTAGTTCTTTTCTGATTCCCTCTACTGAAGGTAAGTACCATGAGGATAAGTATTTTTATTTCGTTCACTACTTTATCCTCAGCTCCTACAAAGTGCCAGGCACATAGTAAGTACTCAGTATACCTTTCTTGAACAAATAAATATTGGAATCAGACAAATCTACATACATTTGTATTCCAGCCCTGACACTTACTAGCTGTGACCTGTACAGGTTACATTACCTCTCTGACCTTCTATTTAACCACCGGATAAATGTGATACTAATCTCCTCCCTTCACAGTTTTTGCAAGGTACAGAGGTAATGCCTCTTCAGGGCTCACATGGATAAAAGATAGCTGTTATGACCATAGATACTGTCCATCATCTCTCAGCTCTCTGATGCTTTTCTTCACCCTAATCCAGCCACATTGGCCCGAGCGCTCTTGCCAAAACATACCAAGAGGGTTTGCACATGACCTGTGCACCTGCCATTTGCCTGGAACACTGGGCCCCAGCTCTCTGCATCTTTTCTCACCACTCAAGATGCAGCTATGATGGGACCTCCTCGCAGAAGGCATCCCTGGCCACCCTGCCTCAAGTACCCCATCAGTCACACTCAATCACATCATCAGTTTATCTCCTCCATAGACTTATCACCTTGTTATTCATCTGTTTGCTTGTCCTCTGCTTATCCCCACTAGAAGATAAACTCCAGGAGGAGAAATTTCATCTGACATGTCCACCAGCACTTCTGCAATACCTGGCACATAATACACACTTAACAAGTATCTGTTGAATAGATAAACAAAAGGCTTAAGGGAGGAAACACACACGCAAAATAACGTATATGCGGGCTTCCCTGGTGGCGCTGTGGTCGAGAGTCCGCCTGCCGATGCAGGGGACGCGGGTTCGTGCCCCGGTCCGGGAGGATCCCACATGCCGCGGAGCGGCTGGGCCCGTGAGCCATGGCCGCTGAGCCTGCGCGTCCGGAGCCTGTGCTCCGCAGCGGGAGAGGCCACAACAGTGAGAGGCCCGCGTACCGCAA
>NW_006770868.1:76071-95218 GCF_000442215.2 Lipotes vexillifer
AAAAAAAAAAAAAAAAAAAAAAAAATAACGTATATGCATGATAATACGTTCTTATGATCACTGTGGTAGAATCTCAGTCCCATATGGATTGAGAATCAGGCGATGATGTGGGAAAAGAGAGAAGAGCAGAACAATGAGAAATGTTTGAAGGATTCTGCATCCAAAGGGAAGAGGCCTGGAAAATATTTTATTTTAAAAAAGACAGAGTAAAGTGAGAGCATGGTTTGAATTAGGTACTAAAATAGAAAAAACATCAGTCTTACCCAAATGACACCAAAGACCTAGGAAAGCGAGGGACATTTGGCCAGAATCAAAATTCCAGTGTTTACAAACAGAGGACAGGCACTGCAAAGAGGAAGCTAAGACCCCCTGCCTGATTCATGTTTGAGCAGAGACACATTTGAACACGAAGAGTTGGGAAGTAATTATGACTCTGGATAATTCAGGGCCAGCTCATCCTCACTCCACTGCTGAGTGGTGACAGTTTTGCCCTTTGGGCATAGAGACTGAAACGCCTCCTCCCCTTTGGGATTCAAAACAGAAATGAAAAACATCCCTCTAAAAAAGGTCACGACTCAAGTTTGGGAGATTTGCCAGTGCAACCTGGAGCCAGACATCAAAAAATTAAAATACTGCTTCAATTTCTGTAACTGCTTGACACATCTGTAAGTGTCTAAATGTAGTCTGCAGCCTGGACTCAGCCACCGGTGAGATGGTAAACATTTAGTGAGAGGACACAGCCAAACTCCATCTCACAGAATGCGGGGAAGCTGCTTTGATTTCTAAGGTTATTTCAAAGATGTTATTTATCCGCCTCTGGAAGAATGCATATAGAAACATTAGTGTCTTGCTTTCGGTAGATTGTATGAGTTTACAAAGAAGATGCTAAGCAAACTGACAAGAATATCATCTTTATACTTGTTCCATTTAAAGGCAGATATTGAGGCCAACTTCCCATCCAGGACAATCAGTGACAATTCATTTCTTTCCTTCCCTTTAGTGTTTCCTATAATTCACTCTGATTGTGGTGTATAGGCAGCAAGAAATGCCTGTAAAAAAGGGCTTTTAAACTCTTAGTTGTTCGCAGAATATTAGTAACACTATAAAAAGTTTATGTTAATTAATGCTGCATTTTAATAGATTTCCTGGAAGTTTGTAACTGCACGCTATAAAGGCTTTCAAGATAATGTATTATACAGTGGTTATCATAAACTCCAAAGCAGTTCAAATATTCCTTTTATGTCTCAATAACTTTCCCCCAAAAGTTACAGTATTTAAAAGATTCAAATGCAGAAATAAAAAGGAAAAATTTTCCCCGCCAGGGGATATTTAAAATTTTTATATCTCTCATCATGATCAATCTCATTTCTTGGCAGCACTGTACTTAAGCTTGCTTGTAAGCAAAAAGCCATCTGCACCTTCCAATGGTCATATTAGGGTAAACTATGCCCCATCTAGTATGGGGCAGGTTTCACAGAGGTCAGACAGTTCAGATACCTCACAACTTTCATATTCTTCTGAAACAAGACTTTATATATATGAACATCCCTTATCATTGTTTATCTCTCTAAGTTTGGGCAAAAGGAATTACTTGCAGTTCAAAGAATCCCCATTTTTTATGTTCAGCAGACAGACCAAAGGGAGAGTTTGATTGTAAGAGCTTCAAGAGAGTTCAAATCCACATTAAACTTCAACATTTGGGTTTGGGATGTTAAACTTAAGCCCCCCAATGCAATACTTTTCTGTGAATTTTTCAGGCAAAAGAAATGGTTGGTCTCTATTCCAACACTGAAGGTTTTGAACATCCCATTCCAATATGAATCACCATTTCTTACAAAGGTAAACCATAAAGATTTTCTTGTGACTTTAAAGAAGAAAAATAAGGGAATTCCCTGGCGGTCCAGTGGTTAGGACTTGGCACTTTCACTACCGGAGCCCAGGTTCAATCACTGGTCAGGGAACTAAGATCCCACAAGCCGTGCGGTGTGGCCAAAATTAAATAAATAAATAATAAAAATAATATGTGTTGCAAAAAATAGAATTTTTTAAAATGCCAATGACTTGAATAGGGACCACAGTGGGAAAAGTTTAAGAACAGAAATCTGAAATTAATTACACAAATGAGGTTCCACTTCACTCTTTTGATAAGGCCAGTGAATCATAAACAAGGCTGCCACAAATGCAGTTGGACTCTGAAAAATATACAATACTAATATGCACACAAATATCTCACTTTTCTCCTGCCAAATTATACACACAGTATTATGAGTGCTTTGCGGCTCTCAACGAAAGCCTTGGAAGCTATGTATCTCTTACTTTTCTTCATTCCCTAAGTCCCAGTTATAAAACATTTGTCATCTGGGCTCTGTATCTGACAGCACCTGCATTATATTATGTTTAATCTCAACTCCAGGAAAGGAATACATTTCTTGAACTTCTGAGCGTTATTATGATTTCTCCATCAAGATTCTAAGCCCTCACGGTGACCCTAATTGAAGATTCTTACCAGAATCTCAAAATGATCAAAATACATACATATATGTATATGTGTGTCTGTGTGCATACACACCAACTTTGCAAGTTAATAGAGCCAAAAAGGGCACAATTCAAGCTTGCAAATACTTAAGAGAATTAACAACTGCCAAAAACTCAAGTAACTTATGTGGGAATCACAATCATCAGTTGTAAAGTAACCAAATATCCCAATTTATCCAGGATGGGAGGATTCCCAGGATGTGAGATTCTTAGTCCTGAAACCAAGACAGTCCCAAGCGAACTGGACAGTTGGTCACTCTAAAAGCTGCACAATGAAATTATCCATGGAGTTTTTTTTAAAAAGTCCAAACTGCAAGTTCCTCTTAGACTCAATGAGGCTACAAGGAGAAAAAAATGTATACTTTGCTATTATTAAGTTTGTACTGTCATCATCCTGGAATGCCTATCTCCGTTATAAACCCCCTTAGACCACTCCATTCTCTCCATCTCTCTCTCTCCCACTCTCCTCTTTCTCTTCTTCTTTCTCTACTCCCTCCCTTCCCCCTCCCTCCCTCCCTCCCTCTCTCCCTCTCTCCCTGCATTTCTTTCAGAAAGTCTAATTTTGTAAATACCACTTTGCATCCATACCTTGGAGACTTCATCTAAATGTTTGCCAATAAGACTTCTCTCTTCGTCCCCCAGTGCCACCCCCCACCTCTCAATAATGTAAATACAGTTAGTTGACTGAAAGCACATTTCACGTTTTGCTTCTCTCTTAAGCGTCTCAGTTATGGGGTCCATACTGTGTGAGTCACTCATGCATGATCCTCAAGGAAGAACCAAAAGATGGAAGGGAAATACAGCCCGAGGAAAAAGTCTATAAAGATTTCTCGCTTTCCTAATCCCTTTTCTCTAATGTTTCTTTGTAAATTTGTCAGATGGGAATGAAATTGCCTCATAACTCTCCAGACATGAAGAGCATCTCTGAAGAAAATTACGTACTTGTCAAAGCAAGAGGGAATTTATGTTGGTGTTCCTGAGATGTGATTTTATTCCGTCTATTTCCTTTGTGCACATCAGAGCAACTAGAGAGGCAAAAAAACAACTCGTTTATGGATTTTTTTTTTCACTTTGGTGCATTTTTTGCTTCTATTTTTCCCTTTTGTTTTCTTATTCCCCCCTCCTTTCATCTATGTTTATTGCCAGTGACAGTAAACTTCCATACAACAATCCTGTGATGATAGTAGCAATGATTTCTACCAGTGTAAGGCAGTTCAAACAGGCACAAAGATGATTTCCCCGTGGACAGTTCCGGAAGGTGCGGGTTACATTTTCAAGTCCTACCCAATGTTGGCCAGGGACGATCTGGGTACAGAGGTCTTTGTTAATGTTCCTTCCAGGCGGTGACACACTTCCTGAAATTAAATTCTTTTCCCTGGACTACACGTTATGGCTTGCACTTCCTGAATTTTGTTTTCTGAATTTAGAAGCTGCAGAACCTTGCTTGCTTGGTAGGTCCAGTGTAAATGGCAGAGTAAACTAACGGGGAATTTGAAGGCAGGCATGCCTGGGTTCAGATCTCAGCTCTGCAACAAAGTGGCTGGGCAAAGTCTTCAATCTTTATGAACTTCACGTTTCTTATTTGTTCAATAGGAACACCTACTTCGTGGGACACTTTAAAGGCTAAAAGGAGAAAGTTTCCAAACTGTGAGAGGCTGTGTGACTCTGCCGATAGGAACCTGAATCTTGAGTCAGACAGTTTGTGTTGTGTTCCGGGTCCTCTCCTTCCTAACCAAGTGACCTTGGGCAAATTACTCAGCCTCCGAGTTGCATCAGTTTCTTCATCTGTAAAGTGCGGATGATAATAAAGCTACCTCACAGAGCTGTTATGAGGATCACATAAGTCCATATAACACGTAGGATTCTGCCCAGCATTCTGTAACTGTTTGCTATTTCATTACAACATATGCCAACTGCCTGGCACAAAGTATTTCTTCAATAAACACTTTCCCTGGCCCTCCTTTCCATACACTCCTTCCTTGAAAGCCTGTTTCACTCACTGTGTTTCTTCAACATCCCGCACAAGGCCCATCTCACCACAGGTGTTCAAGAAATGGAGAATTCATTAATGTCAACCTGCCTTGTTATTGATGATAGTCTATATATTTTGTTCATTTCCCCATTGCTTTGCAATACTTTTTTAAATACTGAAGAGAATAAGAAAAACATTCTTCTTTTAATAGCTTCCCCAAAAATTGTTCACTGAAAATTTACGTAACACGCATTAGGGAAAAGAAAGCACAAGAAACAATGCAGAGTCTTTTCAAACAAGCCAAGATTCTACAGAGCAACCCTAAGTGGTATTTCCAATCTTTCTGGAAGCTGATCCTCACTTAATAAGACAAATATGGTATGGATGGTTTAGATAGATTGGTAAGATTTTTCCAAATGGATTCCTTAAGGAAACATTAACTGGGAGTCAGGGTAATTACTTACTTTTTGTAAGTAATGGCTAAGGAACTCTAGAGCTGGGATGACTGGCTGATTGTACTTCTCTGCCAGGAATAATCTCATTCTGTGTGAGGGAAAATATAAACATGCTCCTCCACCTTTGAAGTCTGTCCACAGCACATCTGAAATTCAGCTAGAGCATGGAGGTTGGGAATTACACAAGAGAAAGTTCTCACTGGACCACAGACCTTAAAGCCAGAGAATCTTACAAATAAATTAGCACTATCCCATGCACTTTATTTAACCTGGTATACGTAAACTTCAGTAATTTCAGGATGCTTCAAGCCTGGTTAAGTGTTTTAGGGAACAGTTCAATGCCTTCAAAAATGCCAACATAAGGGGAAAGCGGGTCTCCCAAATATTGGGACACAACTGTGATTTTGTAACTTTACTTTTCTCCTGTTAGCTAATGTTCAACCATTAAAGTAATGATAAGGCTTCAGGGAAGACCTGCCTTCACCCCAAGTCTATTTCCTCTACCGTTCTGATCAGAACATAAATTGTTTATTACCCCCTCGTTTACCAGCCCCCAAATATCATTACAATGTCTGTGCCCTGATATATGTACGGTTGTTACCCTTTTAATGGATAAAAAAAGATTTAAGCACTTCATTCTGTTGCATTTTGACAGCTGTCAGCCATCATTTCTCCATTCACCTGCATTTAGCGATCCCATAAAGGAAGGCAATCTCAGAAGGAACAAGCACCAGGCACTGCAAGGTGATAATTCTGTATCACTCTGGCCTATAAATACCTGACAAGCTTTTGCTGAGTCAGCAGTCTGTGACTGAGTGGCAGCCATGCCCTTTTATCTGTATGAGTGTCTCACGGCAATTGGACCACCAGCCCCTGCAGTGAAAATCCATAGTATCGATCAGGCCATTTCTCCACTGTAATTCTTTTGTAGGAAATCCCTGATGACAAATTTTATCTGCACCACTTTTTGATCACTGGTTTGATGTAAAGGATCTCCAAGGGCACAGTTAAGCGCTGGGCCGTTCCCCGTTATCAAGCAGCCGTTTTATTTACTGAAACTACAATTGTGGTCACACGCACACACAAAAAGAGAAGGAGAGATGGAGAGTAGCGGGAGGAAAACTGGAGCCAAACAATCTTTCAAAGGGAACAGAAGGTAAAAGAGCTGGGAGGGGTTGCCTCAGCGACTTAACTCAAACATAGGTCATAAAAGGCTGTTCCACATTTGTAACCACGATAAATAGTGGAAATGGTGTTTTGATAATGACGCCGAGATGAGGTAAGGTTGTATGTTGAGACTGAGTTGGTCTATCTTTCTCCCTGTGCTAACCTTCCTCATCTCTCCTCCACAGACCTAAGCTTCTTTGCTCTATGGCCTCAATATGTTAGGAGAATCTCTTTATCTGATGGTGTTTCAGCAGAGATTTGGATCAGGCAGGAATCTGAGACCCAGGTGAACTTCTGTAAAATATCTAAACCCCCAAAGAAAGAAAGGAAAAGTTACATAAGCATCTATACCCTTACAGAATTGCTGGTCTTGCTATCTCTGGGCACAAGTGCAAAATGCGAAGAACAGGCAATGTCCCTCCATAGAGTCGCTACGCTGACACTCTCCCAGCTACGATTCAAGATGAGTCCAACTAACCCCCAGGTGCCTGGGCTGTGGAGGAAAAGCTCTCCTGGATTGTTTGGGTAAGCCTATGCATTCATACCTACTGTAGCCAGCTTTCTTGGCCTCAGCACTGTGAACATTTGGGGCCTGGAAAATTCTTTGTGGAGGGGAGCTGTTCTGCACATTGTAGGGTGTTCAGCAGCATCCCTGGTTTCTACCCACAAGGTGCCAGTAGCACCCCTCCCCAGCTGTGACAACCAAAAACATCCCCAGACATCGCTAAATGTACCCTAGAGAGGGGAGTGCAAAATCGCCCTGGTTGAGAAGCAGTGGCCTATGGGGCACTTGTGGGGGTCAGGGAGTGGGGATGAGTAGAGAAGGAGTGATGTGTCCAAAACACAGGAGATGCCTTGATCCTTTCAGTGTAGTTGGGCACAAAGAGAAGTGAAACACATACTCACCAGCACCATAAACCAAATAATGACTAAACTAATTTTTCCACTTCAAGAGTTGCAAACTGTATTCTCTTCACCCCGATTTTGCCCACAGAGGAGTTTAATTTGGCCGACAACTTTTGTAGTTGAATTTGAGCAGTTTAGGTGGGACCTAACCTCTAGGCATCCCTCCCAGCGCCCCCATTCCACCGCCATGACCTTAAACCTCTCACTGGGCACTACTGCCTGGCCCTAAGGCATCTGTGCCCAAATTCATCTCCATGGTGATTTTTCCAGTACAGTGGTCCTCAACTGGAGGTGAATCTGCCTCTCAGGATGCATTCAGCAATGAGTGGACAAGTTTTTGGTGTCACAGCTGGGGTGGGCAGGAGGGACATGCTACTGGCATCTCTAGTAGGTGGACGTCAGGGATGCTGCTAAACATTCTACAATGCGCAGGACAGACCTGTTCTACAAAGCCATATCTGACCCCAAGTGCTGAGGTTGAGAAGCCCTGTTCTAACTAATCTCGCATCCGCTCCTGCGAAAACTCACGTGCTCCCAATGATAGAAACCAGAAGGAGAATCTTCAGTGTGTGCACACAGCAATCTTGTTAGAAATATCTACTACTCCCATTCATCAAGCAGAGGCATAAACAGCTCTCCTGAAAAACTCCTGCCCTCCTTGGCAGGGTCTCTCAACCTGCTGTAAGGAAAACATCACCATCCTTTATGTCCTGGCCCTAAAAAATGGTTGCTGTTTCCACAGGGATGTTATCAGACCTGATTCTCTATCTGAAAGCACTCCAACAGCAGCAAGAAAAAGCAAAATGCTCACAGGGGCCTCTAGGTTCATCTAACTTCGCTCATGCACAGAAGCACTTGCTCAGAGAACACACCCGTCTACAGTTCTGAGAGGGTGTTAAATGATTTTATTCCTTGCACGGGCTTTATGCATGTAGGCATGTGAGGGCTCCAAAACTTGAGGAAGTTCATTAAACATGAACTCTCACATGAAATGAAAACTGTACTTCAGTGACTACACCCAAATGCTGCTTGGAATTTTATCTCAAATCCTGGGGTCATTCATGCTGATGTCTACAGAGGTCAAGTAGGGATCATAGGCAAGTGAGCTGATAGGTGTAGGGGAGGGGGAGGGGTGGAGGATGGTTGCTAGATAAAATACATGATGCCCAATTAAATTTGAGTCTCACATAAGCAACAAATAGTTTTTAGTGTAAGCATGTCCCATAATTTTAGAAAAAATAAAAATAAGGGTTTTTTTTTAGGATAAGTATGTCCCAAACATTGCATAAGACACACTTATACTAAAATACAGCATTTTGTTATCTGAAATTCAAATGTAACTGGGAATCCTGCATTTTTATTTGTAAAACCTGATGGTCTGGGGTGAACTGGAGGGAATTCATTCCATCTAAAGAGATCTGCTGGTTTGCAGATTTGACTAAACGTTACCACTAGGAAAGGCAGTGTTTCCAGATCTTCTGTTTTTTTTTTTTTTGGCTGCATTGAGTCTTCATTGCTGTGTGTGGGCTTTCTCTAGTTGTGGCGAGCAGGGGCTACTCTTCGTTGCGGTGTGCGGGCTTCTCATTGCGGTGGCTTCTCTTGTTGCGGAGCACGGGCTCTAGGTGCGCAGGCTTCGGTAGTTGTGGCACGTGGGCTCGGTAGTTGTGGCTCACGGGCTCTAGAGCACAGGCTCAGTAGTTGTGGTGCACGGGCTTAGTTGCTCCGTGGCATGTGGTATCTTTCCAGACCAGGGCTTGAACCCACGTCCCCTGCATTGGCAGGTGGATTCTTAACCACTGCGCCAGCAGGGAAGCCCAGACCTTCTGATTTTTATAGCAAGTTTTTAAAATATAAAATCTAGTGATTTACAACGCTGAGAACTAACTTTTTTAAAAATCTAACAATGTCCCCTGACAGGAAACAAGCAAGTGTGCAGGCTGCCTTCAGCTTGCGGCCATGGGATCTCAGTAGAAGAACATGCACTTGAGTTTCTATTACAAGCCAAGTGCTGGCTGTCAGAAGACGCCCATGGATAGCTTACTAAGTTCTCCCATCAACTGCAAGGCATGAACAACTACAGTCATTTCCATGGAGGACATCAGGAAAGTGAGGTTCAGAGAGCATAAAGTATTTCGGCAAAGTTTCTGCAGTGTGGCACAGCTGGGGGCTGAGACCAGGCAGTCTCCACCCAGCACCTGTGTTTACACCCATCATACTGCACCATCTCTCAGGAGAAAACGCCTAACAGATAGCTTCCCACAGGGCATATTAATAATGAAAAATAATAAAGGTGGTTCTGAGTACCTCCTTCCAGACACATTATGTCTCCTCAAAGTCTAGGAGGACTAGGTGAAGTCCTAGCCTGGGGTCAATCACATTGCCATGCTGGGCCATACTGAAGCCTCAGGCTGAAAACCACTCAGCAATACTAACCCTGCTTTCATTTAAAATGTTGATATTTTGTTCATGATGGATTTGGATTCTTTGGCCTTAGATTTTTTTTCTAAATATTGCACTAAAATATTATTTTGTCTCAATAACAATTATTTTGGGGTGCCCCTTAAATTTTGCATCCAGAGCGAGTGTCTTATTTGCCTCACCCGCCTTTTACAGAATAGCATTTCTACATTTCTTGATAACATTTCAGAGTTTTGAAGTTTTATGGGGGAAAAATGTTTCACACTCGAAGATGTCCATTACCTCTTTATTCAAAAGAGTGAAAAACTAGCAATAACTTTAATGTTCAACAGAGTGGAGTTGGTTAAAAAATACTACAGTCACCAAATGAAGGAAGTGTGTACTATTAAAAGGATACTGACAAAGAGGTTTTGACATGATGCTTAAGTAATAATGTAAAGTGAAAAAAACAAGAAAATTAATTTATATTTGCAGCATGATTTCAACTATGCTTTAAAAATAGAAGGGAAAAAAAAAAAAAACACCGAGGGGGGAAATGTAGCAAAAGGTAATGGCAGTTTTCCCTGAGGGAAACTCCAGGTGATTATTTTTTCTCTCTTTTTAAAGATAGGGTGTTGTCCTGAAAATAATCAAAAATGGGTCTTGGAATCAGATACCTCTATGCTTGAATTCTGACTTCATTGTATACTTTGGGCAAGTCACTTAACTCCTTCCTGCCTAAAACTATCTACCTCAGAGATTTGGCATGAGGGTTATATATCTGTGTGTGTATGTGTAATATGTAAACACACACACACACTCATACACATATATAATGATTTGCACAGTGCTGAGTAAATGTCACACTCAATAAGTAGTGGCTTATCAAATGTTATTTATACTTTTCCAGTAGTTGCCAAATTTTGATAAGGAACAAACATGATTATTATAATCAGAAGAAACTAAATAACAGAAAAGATTTTGAAAGCCCCTGATAAAAGAAAATCCCCTTGGTAGAGTCAGCTCTCATTTAGTGCTTTCACAGGACACACATCCTGGAGGGAACAGGCCATGTCTGAAGAGCCTCCAGACACCATGGAGAGAAGGATGCGGGGATGGGAGGGGAGCAAGAACCCAGCAAGCCTACAGCTTGGCTCCTTAGCTATGAGCAGGCACCAGCTCTTCCTTTTCTTACAAGAAACGTTAGTTACCTTGTCCTGTTTTCAGGAGCAGGTAGATGCTTTTCTCACCACCCCCCACCCCAGTTGAATCCAGGTGGTCCTCCCTTTCTACTGACTAACAGCAGAACCCAAAATAGAATTCACGTGCCCATCTCACTCCAGCTGCTCCTGCAGCATTCAGGTCCCTGAGCCACTGGAGGAAGGAGAGCAAAGACTGAGCACTTGGAAATTTAAAATGAGGATGAAAATGAGAAATTCTATTATTAGGTAGTTCTGCTACCCCCACCCCAAGGATGACCAAGGTGTCACTAAACCAGGGATCACAAACTACAGCCTACAGGTCAAATCTCACTCACTGCCTGTTTTTATAAATAAAGTTTTATTTGAATACAGCCACAAACATTCACTTACTGCCCATAGCTGCTTTCACTCTACTCCAGCAGAGACCACCTGACCCTCAAAGCCAAAAGTATTTACTATCAGGCCTTTTACAGAAAATGTTTGCTGATCCCTACACTAAACCAATGAATAAGTGAACAAAGAATAGTTTAAATGTTTTTATTATTTGGTGGTAAGCAATAAACTGAATACATAAAGAAATTCATTTCTCATTTCTTCTAAGACTGATCTTCTAAGAAAGACCACAGAGCAGTTGGCATTTTGCTTACAAAACACAAGGCCACATGTTAAGCCAATCATGAGGGAAGTAAATGTGTCATTCACCTGCAACAGTAAAGAATAACACGAATTTTAGTCTATCACGTGTTACTAATCCTATTTGGAAGACTTAACTCATGTTTCAGTTGAGGATTCTGACCTCAACTGTGTTATTACAATGTGGTCAATACAGGAAAATACTGACTGAGCCTCAGTCCGTAATTGAAATTTACCTTAGTTTATGTGATTAAACACATTGTCATTTCCTGTCTGGATTAATGACAATTATGCAGACAGGAAGCCTGAGTTCAAACAAAGATTAACACTAACAATAAACTGAACAGACTAGGTCAAGGGTTTGCAGACTTCTGTAAAGGGCCAGAACATAAATATTTTTGGCTCTGCAGGCCATGTGGTCTCTGTCACAACTACTCAAAGTAGCACAAAAGCTGCCATAGAAAATATGTACATGAATGGGCATGACTGTGTTCCAATAAAACTTCATTTACAAAAACAGGTGGTGGGCCACATTTGGTCTGCAGGTCATAGTTTGCCAACCATAGGAGTAAGGTTGCAAAATCAATTTTCCACAAGGTCCAGAAAAGTAACACATAAATGAAGTGAGTTTGTGTTACACAACTGGAAATGGGGAGACTGTGTTGCCCTGGGGAGCACACGCCCTCTCTAAGGAGGGTGGCTTCTACTCGGTCATGGACGATATGGACTTAGTGTTGCCAGATCCTTCTGATTTTTTCTAAAAAGTCTTGATTTCCTGCTTCATATGTGAAATGCTGGCAATTCATTCAAATTAAAAAAGAAAAATGAAACTTGAGAGGATCAAAACAAACATGCTTAGGACTCAGGGTTTCTCAACCTCAGGAATACTGACATTTTCGTCTGGATAATTCTGTATTACAGGGGTCTGGCCCTCCCCACAAATTGTGATGACCAAAATGTCTTTAGACTTTTCCAAGTGTCCCTTAAAAGGCAAAATTGCCCCCTGTTGAGAACCACTGTGACAGCTGAGCCTGGCCACAGGGCACCTGTTGCAAACTTGGATAATTATTAGTCTCCGCGTGGTCTTCATCTCTAAATATTGGCCTCCGCACCATCCTTTACCTTTTAAATACGTTTTGCCTTGCTCTGCTTTCAGTTCCTTTTTGAAGTGGAAGAAAATGAGAACAGGATGAAAGGAACAACAACAAAGAAAAAAAAAACAGAAAAAATTGGGAGAGATCAAGATGACACGAAGGACTAGAGAGGAGAACTAAATGACAGTGGAAAATTGGAGATTCACGAGGGAAAATTAGAAACCGAATGTTAAACACCCTAATCTCAACATATTAGACCCAAATGATCATACGGAAAAACCCATCCAAGAGAATTAAACTTTTTTTTAATTTAAAATAACTCCGAGGCCCTCACATTAAAACTTGGACACACATTCTTCATATAGTGATTCACTACTAATGAAACTGGGGAAAACCAGTATTTGGATGCACCTTTATGAGGTTTCGGACAAATGCTATATAGATCATTCTCTATTCATCCTTCTTTATATCAATCACAAATTCATTTCTGCACTCAAAATGTTCTTGCTTTGCTCGGGAGTATTCATGATGCTTATTTAATATCACTGTTGCTCTTATATTGAAATACTCCATTTCTGCACTATATTTCAAACACTGCAAACCAGATGAACTATTTCAATTTTCCCAATGGTTGGCTAAGATCAAACAGCTTTCCCCCTCTTTCTGAACCCTGAACTTGTCTTATAAAACAAAGCTGTTGAGTTCTCACTATGAGAGCTGAATTCTTTCAAGGTGGAACTCACAGTCTTACTTTCTGGTGTTAGAAGAAGAAATCCCATCAGACAAACTTCTGCATTCTAATGCAGGGGGTAAGAATTTTGAAATGTTAAGTGAGGTTGTGTTTAATTCCTAGCAATGTATTCCTAACTCATGGCTCTTCTCCATAGAGTTTGAAATACCTTGTCCCCAACTAGGTTGATCATAGAGGATCTGAGAGACGAAGGTATCAGACTCTCAGGTTTTGAGTTTCCAAGGTCTAGGGAAAAAAAAAAAAAAATCCTAAGTCATAAAAGAACACATGATTAGGTAGAGCAAGTTTTTCCCACCCAGTTAGAGGCTGGGGGAGAAAGAGCCAAAGCAAAAAGCTTTAGATGGTAGTGGAACTGTAGGTCCCTAGACAGGGTCCCCAAATCCTAGGCCCACTTACCCACACACAGACATATCCCAGAATAGCCCCAACATGGATGGAAATGATAGAAACCCTAGAGAATTTCCAGGGGTCCAAAAAAGAGAGGGTGCTGGACTTTGTTCCCCAGGTAAAACTTAAAGAGATGGTGAGCTTTGTGGAGAAATTCTTAATACAGCTGGGTGAGGGCCATGGAGTCGAACTGGTTAGGCAAGTGCCCAAAAGTCAGATGGGACTGGGGAATCTCCCAGTATTGTTCAAGCCAGTGTGCCCAGAATGATGCAATTGAGGCCAACAGAGCAGATGAACCAGCCACATGGGTCAGGACAAACAGAATGCAGAAGCAGTATGTGTGAACTGGACAACCAGAAACCAAGCAGCAGCATTAAATATTTCGTCCACTGACAGCCTGGATACACAATGGAGATTTGATTCGATGTGCTGTCCTCACCCCAACCACCCACTGACTCTGGAGTCCTATTTAGGTCGCTTTAGAAAGTACATGCATCTCCAGGGTGTTATGGGCTGAACTGTGTCCCCTTAAATCCATATGTTGAGGTCCTAAGCCCCAGCCCCTCAGAATGTGACTGTATTTGGAGATGGGGTCTTCAAAGTAATGATTAAGTTAAAAAATGAGGCCATTGGGATAAACCCTGATCCACTCTGATTGGTGTCTTTATAAAACAAGGAATTTTGGACACATACACACTGGGGACACACACACATAGAGGAAAGGCCGTGTGAAGACACGGCAAGAAGGCGGCCCTCTGCAAGCCAACGAGAGAGGCCTCAGAAGAAGCCAAACCTGGCAACATTTCGATCTTGGAGTTCTAGCCTCCAGAACTGTGAGAAAATTAATTTCTGTTGTTGAAGCCACCTTGTCAGTGGTATTTTCTTATGGCAGCCCGAGCAAACCTAATATACTGGGAGAAAGAGTCTGAAGCAGGGAAGACCCTAAGAAAATTCAGTGACAGAAAGTTCGGTATATCAGTCAGGATACACTAGGCTATGCTGGGATAACAAACCTTAACAGCTGGACAGGAAGGTTTATTTCTTGTTCATGAAAAGCCAGCTACATGTCCAGCCAGCTCTCTGGGGCAGCTGACCTCCACACGGCAGCAGAGTATTTGAAGACATTTCCATCTTGCGGTATCTATGTATCAACACATCCGTCCACAACTGGAAGAAAAGAGAGCATGGATAATTACATGTCAACTCCTAAATGTTTCCGCCCAAGAGTGACCCATTTCTGCTCACATTTCATTGGCCAAAAACAGTTCTATGGTCACAACTAACTCCAAGGAGGTGGGGAAGTGCCATCCTCCTGTGCACCCAGGAGAGAAGAACTGGAAATAGTGGTAAATAGACGTAACATCTACCATAAACATATTGACCCAGATCAACTGGTGTTAACCGAGAGTTAAGTAACTAATCTCCCCCTCCATGATGGAATGGGGGCTCAGAAAAGGAAACAAATTTAGTCAAGGAATATTAAAGTTACATTCCTTTAACACCTGAATTTGCCATCTGTGATTTAGGGATTGCAGGCACAAAATTAGGGTGAGAACAGTTAGAATTGCAGATTTATAGAATCTCTATCTTATATCACTATTTCCATGATAATCTTGTATAACAAAAAACCGCAAGCCCAGTGGCTTAAAGCCATACCCATTTATTTTTAGCTCACAAGTCTGTGGGTTGGCTTAGTGCGTCTTCTGAGCTTGCTTACGCATCTTGGTCAGCTAGCAGCTGGGTCGGGGGCTGGATGATCCAGGACGGCCTCTGTAGGAATGACAACTCTCTCCCATGTGAATGTTCGTCTTCTGGCGAATTAGCCCAGGCTTGTCTCATGGCTGTGGCGGGACCTGAGAAATTGAAAGAGGAGACAGAAAGAGAGGGGCGGTGCAGGGAGAGAGAGAGGTGGAGACAGAAACAGACAGAGAGAGAGCGGTAGGGGGAGAACTGAGTGGCTTGGAAATAGCACCCATCATTGCTGCTACATTCTATTGGCCAAAGCAAGATGCAATGGGAGCAAATATTCAAGGGTTGAAGGAATAAACTCTACCTCCAAAAAGGAGGAGCTTGCAAAAGGTATGAATACGGTAGATGGAAAATTGGGGTCAGTGTTATACCAATCTACCACACGTGGAAGGAGAGCTAGTCCAAGCTCCAGTTGTTTTCAAGGTTTAGCATGCATCAGAATCACCTGGAGCTCTTGCTAAAAACCACACTGCTGGGGACCATCACAGGTTTCTGACTCAGTAGGTCTGGAGTAGGGCCCAAGAACCAGCATTTCTAACTAGTTCCCAGGTAAAGTTAAGGCTGATGCTGCTGATCAAGGGATGGCACTTTGAGAGTCACTACAATAGCCCCACTCGCAAATCAGGGAAACCTGAAAACATAAAAAAGAATTGCCTGGGTTACACAGCAGGCCCACATCTCCAGCCTGGACTTTCTTTCCACAACACCTCGCTCAACTGGATGACCCACTGCCTTGCCTTTGTGCACCTCTGCCTGGAATATTGTCATTATTTTTATTATCATAGTTAGTAATGATTAAGAAGATTGAGGCATGACAAGGTGTTTAATATTCTGTCCAAGTCATATTAAAAGCTCTGGGCCCTACCTGAGAGGCAAAGTCTCAATCACAGCCAGACATGCAACACTCTGGCTGAGAACCCCCATAACATGACTGAAATTAAGCAGTCCCTGTCAACCAAGCCATTAATCTACACAAGAGGTCAAATGTGTCCCTGTGAATCACCATGGGAGCTCAGTGTTCCCGGGTGAGAGCTCAGCCAGTCCATCCACATATTCCCCAATCCAGACAGACGGTAGTCATACCTCTCATTGGCCAATGCAAGAGACAATCTCTGTAAAAATGACATGACATTCATTTCTCTAAGTAACTACAGAGAAGATTCTCTTAATTATTTCCTTGTTCTTGGGCCATGGTACCTTTATGGAAACCCCTCACTGAATTGCTTTAATGGCGTTAATGTTCTTGGTTTTTCTTGAATGATGCTACAAGGTAGTATCCCATGAAAATCACCATCTTATTTGTTACTTAATTCATCTATCCCTCCATACTCCTATGTCAGATGTCTTTACAAATACAGGTTTATGAAATGTCTTGTATCTCCTAAGGATTAGCAATATTTTAGATTTTCTAGGTAATGAGGAATTATGAAACTAGTTGTGCTACCCACACCCTTTTTTCTTTGGCCACCAAAAGCTCAGAGCCAAATTTAAAACTCAGTTTTAGTTGACCTTGGCGATATGCTTACTAAATTCTTTTTTATTTGTGCTCGATGTTATATTACATTTTCTGTTTTCCCGGATCCTAAATTTCTATATTTACTTACGTCTATTATTTCATTTTGTTTACTACTTTGTGTAGTATAAACACATTCTCCATTATCCCAAGTAAAATAAAATATTGATTAGATACTACCCACTAAACTTAAATCCTAAGTTAAATTTCTTGGCATGTGGGGGGAAATAAGAGACACCTCTTTTGGGGGGTGGTGTGGAAAAGAGCTAAAGAAAAAACAACTTTTATTTTGTAGGACTCAGAAAATTTAGAAAGCAAGAAGTCGGAACTGGAAGTAAGTCCATGTGACTCTGAAGCCCCTCTCTGCACCATGGCATGACTGAGAACTCACTGGAGGTACTCCAGAAACCCCACAGTGTGTCCTGCAGGCTCTTCCCCAGCCAGAGCTCGGAGGCTTTCTACCTTCCACGGAGCTGCCAGTTTCCAAGATTCAGTGCCAGATCACTCAAAAAACAAAATGTTCTGGTTAAGAAGCAGTGTACGGTGTTATATTACCCAGATGCAAGATTTATGAAGTGCTTATGAGGTTAATTGGGGACAGACCCAGAGGAAAGAGAAGAGAAATAAAAAACAAACATCTTTATTGACACTTTAATGAAATCCAAAGAAGAATGAAGGGTTTTTTGGTCAAAATAATACTTTAGATAATATTGCATGAAAACAAGTGAATATTTTAAGCACTGGATACTCTTATGATGGTTCCCTTTTAGATGAAAACAGTGACCACATGTCCGGAAGGTCAAACAGCCTGTGAATTTGGACCACCTAAAACTATTTATGTGCTTATTGGACCATTTAGCATGTGAACCTTTCAAACATATTTCTCTCTAAACCTCACTCTGCCATTTCCCTGAAGATGGACAGATGATGACAGCCATGGAGTGACGTAACCAGTGTGGAGCATCTCGGGGCAAAATGGAAAGAATGCAAACACTGCAAGCTGTGGGCTGGGAGAGGCCACCATTTCTGCAGGAAGAATGAGTACAAACGCCCAGGGGTGCTCAC
Organism: Lipotes vexillifer; assembly: GCF_000442215.2. Lineage (NCBI taxonomy): Eukaryota > Metazoa > Chordata > Mammalia > Artiodactyla > Lipotidae > Lipotes > Lipotes vexillifer. The sequence continues at coordinate 93,898 of NW_006770868.1, forward strand.
AGAAACTTCTTCCTTTTCATGTTACAATCCCTTTGGCTCATCCCGGCTCGGGGAATATGCAGTGTCACAGAACAAGACGTGCTCAGCTTCCCGTTTCTGATGAAAAAGTCATTTTTGAAGCATTTCATTAAGAAGTGGAAGAGAAAAACTTCTCTCCCATTAAACATGATAGGAAGGGCTTAAGACATCCTTTTTCCACTCACTTTCTCATTATAAGAAATGCTGCAGCCAGTGTCACTCAGATGTAAACTAAAAGGTCAGTTCTTCAGCAAGGAGGCTTTGTAACAGGTTTGAAAACAGCATTGATACCACCCAAAGCAAACTCTGGACCCTCACTCGGGCTGGCCCACAGCTTCTGTATCTCTGCTCTCAGCAATGGAATTGCAATGGGACAAATGTTTCTCTTATTTCTCATCGTTTAGATTCTTTCTACGCTTAGTATCAGAAAATGTTAACTCCATCTCATCCCTGACCCAAGAGATCCAGCCTCATCTAAGCCCCACAGCACAGATTGGCTAATTCCCACCATCTGTGCCTAAGTTTATCACCTCCACGGAACTTTCTCAGGTGCTCTCTTCAGCCTTCCACACAGACTGCCAGAAGCCATTCTCCTATCTCTGAACTTTTAAACCCCCAACTTGATACGCCAGTATGTTACCTGCATGTGTGTGTACACAGATGAGTGAAAGTGGATGCAGGTAAGTGAAGGTGGGCACAGGTCTTGCCTCAGAATACTCATCCATTCATTCTATAAATGAATATTTATCGACGGCTATTTGCCAGCACTTTCCTAAGAGCTGAGGACACAGGTAAATAAGTGATACAGGAGGCTTACTCTTGGAAGCTTACAAACTATCAGAGGGGTTAGGCATTATACCAGGTACTCAGTATGTTAGTTATTTGCAGATGTAAGAAGTGCTTCACAGCCGCATGGCACAGGGAAACTGGCTCGGTTCTTTGTGGCTGTCTGGAGGGGTGGGATAGGGAGGGTGGGAGGGAGGGAGACAAAGAGGGAAGAGATATGGGAACATATATATATGTATAACTGACTCACTCTGTTATAAAGCAGAAACTAACACACCATTGTAAAGCAATTATACCCCAATAAAGATGTTAAAAAAAAAAAAAAAAAGAACCTAGGGGTAAGACGGGAATAAAGACACAGCCCTACTAGAGAATGGACTTGAGGATATGGGGAGGGGGAAGGGTGAGGTGTGTTAGGGCAAGAGAGAGACATGGACATATATATACTAACAAACGTAAGGTAGATAGCCAGTGGGAAGCAGCCGCATGGCACAGGGAAACCGGCTCGGTTCTTTGT
>NW_006770868.1:95633-104538 GCF_000442215.2 Lipotes vexillifer
CTGGAGGGGTGGGATAGGGAGGGTGGGAGGGAGGGAGACAAAGAGGGAAGAGATATGGGAACATATATATATGTATAACTGACTCACTCTGTTATAAAGCAGAAACTAACACACCATTGTAAAGCAATTATACCCCAATAAAGTTGTTAAAAAAAAAAAAAAAAAAAAGAAGTGCTTCAAAGGAGAACAAAAGCCTTGAGAATGTGTCCCAGCAGAACCTGATCTAGTCTCACGATGGGGGTCAAGGAAGGCTCCCTTGAGGAAGTATCAGATGAGCACGTGTTAGATGGGAAAGGGAGAGAAAGGAATGTTAGGGCACACAGCATGTGCAAAAGCCCTGGGGCAGCAAGAAAATGGAATTTGTTTTAAGACTTCAAAAACCAGCCGTGCTGAAGCAAAGAGAAATTGACTGGTAGAAGCTACATAGCGGTTCCAAATTCAAGTCACGTTACTTGGAAAGTAACTGGAAGTCACAGAAAGTTTTGATTACTGATGTGATGTGATTATTGATAAGAAAACCAAATGTAGGAATTTAAAAGGCATTTCCAAAATGTGAAGAATCACCTGGCTCTGGCTTAGCTTTTGATCTCATCTCTCCAATTTCACTCACTATGCTCAGTTATGCCAGCCCCTCACTCTTCCTTGAACAAACCAGGGCCTTTGCACATGCTATTCCCCCAGCCCCTCAGTTAGCCACATGGCTTCATTTACCCCCTCACTCCATTCACATTTCTGCTCAAGTGTCCCCTCTCCAGACAGGTCTCCTCTGAGGACCTCATCCAAAGAAACACCCACTGCCACTTCCTATCCTTTACCTTCCTCTGTTTCTCCAGAGCACCCACCCCTTCTTGATATTAGAGTATACTCTTGTATAGAGTATCCACTTGTTTATCAGTTGTGTTTGTTTTACTAGACTCTGAGCCCCACCAAGGGGTGTTCCTTGTCTGACTTGTTCACTGCTTTAACACCAGTGCCCCAAACGCTGGCCCCCAGTGGCCACTCAGTGACCATGGTAGAAAAGTGAATTCATAGAGAATGGGTCAAACAGGGACCAGGCTGGTTTCAGGGCATCCATTCAGGAGGTGATTTGTAGTAATCAAGTCAAAAAGGATTTGATAAAGAAAAAACATTTCATATAACAAAGTTCCATCATGCTTTACTCTATGCCAAGTACTGGGCTGGGGTCTAGAGATAAAACAATAAAAGGCAGATAAGATTCCTGTCACAACAGAGTTTGCAACCTAGGAGTTTATAATATGATGTCATATGACAGGATAGTGATATGAAATGATAGGATAGGAAATGACAGTTTCCGTTCATTGAAACAACTTACCAGGCTTGCTGTCACATGGATTCACCCCTTTAACTTGGTGCATGTATCAACTTTATCTCCATTTTACAGAAGAGGAAACAGAGGCACAGAGGTGAAGTCCCTTGAGCAGAGGAAAGAGGATTTGGAGCTAGGTTTCTATGGCTCCAGAATCCATGCTCTTACCCATGACTTCCCCCCTCCCCCAGAACAGCCTCAGGAAGGGGCTGCACCTTGTCCATGTGTGAGTCATCCATGGCACAATTTGTGGCAAACACATTCCCACTGATGTGACGGGTGTATGAACTGACAGTGGCATTCTAGAATCTGTCATCATAAACCCTTTTCAGGTGAGTTTCAATGCCTGAAAAAATACCATGAGTCTACATTTTCTCTTCCCAGGAACAACCAGAGTAGCTAGCACTAATCAGGCACTTACCATCGCAGCGCCACGCTAAGGATTTCACATGGATTATCTCATTTGATTTTCTCAACCACCCCCAATCCCAAAGTAGAACTACTCTGCTATATCAGTAATGATTTTTTTTTTCAGATTCAAGGGACTGAACCTGAATTTAAACTGGCTTACTGGGGTGGGGGGAAGGAAATGCTTCAAAAATGACTTTTACAGAGATGAAAAGTATTGGCTAACAAAACTGAAAATCCCCCATACATCTGGCCTCAGGCAGGGATGGATGGGGAGCTTCCAACAACAGCATGAGACTCTGCCCATCTCTCAGCTCTGTTCCCCTCCACACTGGCCTCTCCCCAGCCATGTTCTGTCTACCTGGTGCTCCCCAGCAGCTCCTGGGTTCAGCCAAAAGATCAGATCTCTTTTCTTCCCACCACTGGGATAAAAGTTCTAGGACTGCATCCCACTGCCCCAGATTGGGTTCCTGTACACACAACCCCCCAACCAGTTGCTGAGACTGAGGGAAATGGGACACGTGATTGGGCACGTGTGATGTAAACACATCACAATGTCCGGGAAGGAGTTGATGATCTGATCCACTAGGCTCCGGGTCCCCTAGAATGGAGACAGAGTCAGTCCCAGCCAAACCCCGGGGAGAGGAGGGGACGGCAGTTCCAAGGGAAAACAGGCTTTGTCACGAGCTGAAGAGGAACAGGGAATATAGAGCAGGTAAAGCCAGAGATGTTCATTCTACATCCTGTTCCCATTTCACAAGTGAGGGATCTGGGACTTTTTTTAAATTTAAGATTCATCGCCATTATTTTAACGTGAAAATCCAGGTTTCGGGGTTCTCTCAGAAAAGCAGAATCCCAGAGAATGCTGAGCCCACATCCCCACATGGCAACCACTGGCTTGAATTGAGGGCTCGTCTCCTTTAGCAGGGACCTGTCACCAGCTGTCCTGCCATGGCCCCTGGGGGCTTTGGAGTCTGCAACCCCTGCTTTAATACTTCTGTATACATTGTGTGCTTGGGAAAAGGTTCTAGCTACTTTTGCCTGACTTTGCAGGGGGGCAGAGGTGACTGCCCACTGCATCTCCCACAAAAAAAAAAAAAGACCAGCTTTGTTGCAGGACTCAGCTTCTTTCCAGCCTGTATATCTGCCTTGGGGTACAGTGGCAGCCACCGTGCCAATACCCCAGATCCAAATACCCTGTGCTTTTGTACAGGACAAGGTGCCACCATTCTTGGTTCATCCCTGATGTCGTCTAAAACCCTGTTGACCTTCTGGCTGCCACTACCACTCAACAGCCCAAGGGTTTTGTGTTAAAGAATATTCAGCGTGCATAGAACTGCAGGATAAAAGTACTGCTCTTTGTCTCCCTCTCAATCGTTCTAATGTCAACAGAGGTCGCCCAAAGTAACCCTCAGGGGCCTGGCGGTCTCGCTTTATCTTCATATCTTTATGATACCAGGCCTCCCAAACACACACATATGCCTCTTCATTGTAATCCACTGAGATGGCTCTTAACTGCTACCTGCAAACACGCAGATGCTTGAGATGAAGCAGCTCTAGTTACAACGTTTTTAATTTTAGGCCCGTGTGGAAGCCTAAAATCAGATAATCAGGCCTGTGTGGAAGCCATCTTCGGGGCTGTGCGCCTCAGACCTGAAAGGACAGGAATCATCCGAGGGTCTTGTAAAAATGCAGATTCTGATTTGGCAGGTCTGGGGCGGGGCCTGAGATTCTCCCAGGTCATGCTATTGTTGAGAGCCATAGAGGACCAGCGACATAATTCGTGAGGCCCAGTGCAAAATGAAAACATGGCCCCACACAAAGGAAATAAATCTCCTCCCGTCTTCTATGGTCCCTCTTTCTATCGGTCATGTTTTCTAATTTCTGTTTCAATGTTGTGCTCGCTTGAGCATGGGGATACTCGTGGGGTGAGCCCACCAGGGCGGAGGGCAGCAGCCGGCATCGGGCAGTGCCTGGAAGCGGGGCTGCCAGAACCCACCCAGGGAGGCAGACAGGCAGCAGAAGGCGGGAACCGGTGTGAGCCGAAGCTCCAAGTCCCTGACACGAGGGATGTCCCGTCAGACTTACAGAACACAAATTTACAGATAAAATGAAGGGTTTGAATATGGTGGCCGAGAACATTAAACCTCAAGCATGGGGCCCCCTTCGGAGTGTAGAATCTTCTGGCTCTGCCCTGGTTACATGCCCAGGAAATGACCTCAAACCATTAGCATCCATAAAGACAAAGCATTCTCTGCTTTGGTTACTGATCCAACAAGGGCCACTCTGAAAAATCAAAAATATTATCTTCTATAAAGGAGTCTTTATAGGTACATGAAAGAAATTGAAAGGCTGGAATGACTTTCTTATATGGAATAGCATTATTTGCACTAAGAGTAAAGGAGGTAATGTAGAATAGTGGCTAAATGTACTGACTCTAGAGCAGGTAGGCTGGGTTCAAGCCCTGTTTCTATCACTATTAGCAGTGTGACCTTGACCAAACTACTTAATTTCCTTGTCTCTCAACTTCCTCATTGGTAAAGGTGTGTGATGAGGCTATCAACATACCTACACATAAGATCCTTATTAAGATTAATAAACTAATTGCCATAGGACTAAATATGAGCTTTATTAAGAGAGAGATGGTAGTGCAAGACTGGCAAACTCTGGGCCCATAGCCTACCACCTGTTTTTGTAAATAAAGTTTCATTGGAACACCACCTTGCCCATTTATGTACTTATCGCCTATGGCTGTTTTCATGCTACAATGGCAGAGCTGAGTAGATGCAAGGCTAAAATATATACTCTCTGGGGCTTCCCTGATGGCGCAGTAGTTGGGTGTCCTCCTGCCGATGCGGGGGGCGCGGGTTCGTGCCCTGGTCCGGGAGGATCCCGCATTCCGCGGAGTGGCTGGGCCCGTGAGCCGTGGCCGCTGAGCCTGCGCTTCCGGAGCCTGTGCTCCGCGATGGGGGAGGCCACAGCAGTGAGGGGCCCACGTACCGGAAAAAAAATATATATATATATACTCTCTGGCCCTTTACAGGAAATGTTTGCTGGGAGAGCATAGAGAGTGGTTTTCAAGATGTGGTCTTCAGGAGTCATGGGTTTCACATAGGTGATTTAACCTGCAATTTGTTTAAATTATATCTAAGTCCTCTTAAAGTTGTAAAGAGCGAACACGCACTCTCAAATATGTTGTAGATCATCCTGTAACACCACTGAGGCCACCATCTTTGAACAGCCAGAATAACTCGATTTTGTGCAGACCTTGGAATAAATCTTCTAACTCTAGGAACATATTCTGAAGTCCTTGTAAAGGCAACCTTGTTTGAGGAGGCTGTAACTCTGCCCTGCTCTTTTTCAAAAGTTCTGAGCTGCACAGGTCCACCCCATAAATTTGTACCAGTGAATGCACTGGCATGGCACGTGTAGGACATCAGGAGTTAAATGCCAGGCGAAGGTCAGGTGCACCTGCTCAAGGTGGGCACAAGGGTACAGGTAACAAGCCATTCAGAAGGAATAGTGTTACCTGCTTGTTATAGCTAAAGTGCTCATCAGACCACCAACAACTTGATAATATATAAATATTATTATAATCCCCATTTTATACACGAGGAAGCCAAGGATCAGAGAGGTTATGTAATTACCCAAGGTTACTCAGCTGGTAAATGGTAAAGTCAAGATTGGAACTGGCAGTCTGACACCAGGAAAAACCCTCTAACCCAAGGGTTTGCAAATGTTTTTTGTGAAGGGCCACCAGATAGTAAATATTTTCAGCTTTCCATACGGTCTTTGCCGTAACTCCTCAACTCGGCTGTTGTAGCAGAAATCAGTCACAGACAATATGGAAATAAATGGATGTGACCATGTTCCAATAAAACTTTCTTGACAGAAACAGGTGACAGGCTGGATTTGGCCCACTGGCCATTGTTTGCTCATTCCTACTCTACCACTAAGTTAGGACCACTGTTGCTAATATGCATATTAGAATAAATAATCATTAATAGTATTGACTCCCATTATGAAAATAAGAACTGTGTGTGTCTCTGATTGCACAAAAACAGCCAACTCAAGCTGTCTTTTTTTCTTCCAGAGCTACATTCATTTCTGAACTGAAAGGCATTTAACTTCATCTTGCCGCCATCCAAGAGGGGGAAGCTACAACAAAATCCTCCTCTCTGATGGGATTTAGTCAATCACATCGACAATACAGCTTGACCTCTGCTTTCAACTAAGGCAGGTGTGGACATCTGGGACTGCTCTTGGGGCACGGCACAGCAAGCTGCTGCCATGCCCAAGGCAGTTGTCAGCTCGTGGATTTCAACCCAACTCCTGGGAACTGGGGATGCCAAAATCTGCCCCAAAATACCTGTCAGCAATTAGGAGCACAGGAAACAGGGATCAGGTTTCCTGGGTAGGGAGATCTTTTAAGCATCAGGAAGGTTGGCAAAACCCATACAAGAAGGCCTGATGTAGGGGTAGCAGAAGAGTGACTCAACCCAACAAACAGAGAGCCCAGTTCGCTCCATTAGGATCATGTGACGCATCCCTTCATAAAGAGGGACCACATGTAACAGGAGCCGACAGAAATTGAGAAAAACTTGTTTTCAGCTTGAAAAGCAGTGATGAGTCTCGACAGGGTCCCTTCAACTCAGTTTTGCCCCCTGCGCTTTCGGGAAGCAAACACCAGCCAGCAGTGTATTATCCTTCCCCCAAAGTTCAAAGGGTGAGATGTGAACACAGCCAGTAAAAAGCCCTGAATGTCTGTGGCTTGTAGGGGTCGTAATTCTTTCCCGCAAAGTTACCTTTCCTGTTTCTATGAATTACTCTTACATTCTTGTAAGAGATATGGTTTGAGGTATTTATGGTGCATTCAATTCTGCTATCATTGATTTACTGAACGAAACCAGCTCAGGGATATGATGGAAAGGCCCTAATTCCAAAAACTCTTCCATCTCGGCACGAAGAGCATTTTCTGCCCTGTTGGCCTCCTGCAGATGACCAGCGGAGATAAACAGAGGGCACTCCACTCCCTGTTGCAATGTGCATGGTGATGTGAAGGAATCAATCAGACAAAAGCAGATTATTACAGTGTCTGAGAGAGATCAAACAGTGCTAGCATCCGCACCCACACATGCCTGATTTACAGGCTGGCTGATAAAGTGCTGCAGCTCACTGTCAGGAGAACATGACAGCTCCTTGAGCTCTGTGGATAAATTATTGCTGAAGCCCATGATAACATTTCTCCACCTAGCAACCAAACATAACAGGATGTGGCTTTTAGTACTAGGAGCCAAATGATACAAAGATGAGAGGCCCAGGAGCTCTCAAAGCTCTGAAAGCATATTCTAAGATGAAATAGGAAAATAGCAGCCTCATGAAAACATACATGAAATCTATGAGTAATTAATAACTCTGCAGACGATTTGCAGACCTTTCCCATCCAGGCAGGTGCACAAACGAACATGTTCTGTTTTATGATGAATATTCCTATAACCAAAAGGTACATTTGTTGATCCTTCGCTCTGTGCCAGAACAGTGCTGAGTGTATAATGTTGCATCCAAGTGGCGATTCCAAAGGTGGACCACATATGCCCGGTGGAGTCAACCTTGACAACAGAATTGAGGAACACTAACTCCCACACTGAGGAAAGTTATCCCTTTTCTGCTTCTCTATCCTGTTCCCAATTACATCAAGGAGAGACCTTGTGTGGTACTAGGCTGTCTCAAACACCTAACAACTGAAAATTTCTTTTTTAAACAAAGAAAGGGCAAACATATCAAGCTAGATTCTGTGAGGCCAGCATTGTTTTGCTTTTACTATTTTCATTTTTTAAATCTTCATCTTTTTCAACAGAAACAGACTTACAGACATAGAGACACACAATAGAGACACACATAAAGACCACAACAGATTTGTGGTTGCCAAGGGGGAGAAGGGGTGGGGGAGGGATGGAATGGGATTTGGAGATTAGCAGATGCAAATTATTATATGTAGAATGGATAAACAACAAGGTCCAACTATATAGAACAGGGAACTAACTACATTCAATATCCTATGATAAACCATAATGGAAAAGAATATGAAAAAGAATGTATATATACATATAACTAAATCACTTTGCTGTACAGCAGAAATTAACACATTGTAAATCAACTATCCATCAATAAAATAAAATTTTAAAAAGTAATAAATAAATAAATCGTCATCTTTTTCAAGTGATATTGGTTTTTCAATTGATGGAGGTGATATCAGGTATCACCCTCATGGAGACATGCGCTCCATGAGGGCAAGGAGTTTTGTCTTATTTGTTCACCTCTGTATCTCCCAAACCTCAACAGTGCCTAGACAAGTAGAAAATTGGTAAATGTTTCTTTAATGACATTAATTAAATAAAAATAATAAGCAGATGATAGCATAAGTGGTACCTAAATATAGCAAAATTTGCAATGAGTTTGCAAGACGGTATGGAGATAGAGCAAAATATGTGAAAGTGGACTTGCCTGGTGGCGCAGTGATTGGGAATCCGCCTGCCAATGCAGGGGACGCGGGCTCGAGCCCTGGTCCGGGAAGATTCCACATGCTGTGGAGCGGCTAAGCCCACGAGCCACAACTACTGAGCCTGGGCTCTGGGGCCCACAAGCCACAACTACTAAGCCCATGTGCCACAACTACTGAAGCCCGCGCACCTAGAGCCCCTGCTCCACGACAAGAGAAGCCACCGCAATGAGAAGCCCGCGCACCACAACGAAGAGTGGCCCCCGTTCGCTCCAGCTGGAGAAAAGTCCACAAGCAGCTATGACGCAACACAGCCAAAAATAAATAAATAAATTTATATTAAAAAAAAATATATATATATGTGAAAGTGATATTCTAACAAATAATGTTTACTATAGCAAACAATTTACCATAATCCTACAAGATAGAAACTATTATTTACTTTTTGGGTAAGCAAAGTGATGCCCCAAGACATTAGGTGACTCATTCAAAATCGCAAACCTATGCGGCAGCACCTGAACTCTGTCTGCGTGCTCCGTCTCAGAAGTGAGCCGCTCCATCCGACTGCTTCCTTGCCACTTATAGAACTACATCATGAGACAGCTGCCATTATCCTTTTTCCAAATGAAAGATAACTGATTTCAAGGAACCTGCCCAAGGTCACGCCAGGG
>NW_006770868.1:104548-113220 GCF_000442215.2 Lipotes vexillifer
TTCAGCAGCACTGGGATTCGAACCCAGTTCTGCTTGGCTGACCACTCTCCCCTATGTGACCCTGTCTCCAAAGAAACCTGTTCCAAATGATGATGCAAACTGCTGGAAATTAGATTTTAAGTGGAAGCTAATTAAAATTTTGGGTCACACTTGTCCTGGATGCTCTAAATATATTCCAGAGAATAGAACCATCATTTGGTTGGTGAAACAGGATATTAGCTCAGCACCTAAATGCATTTGAGATATCACTTCCAATCACCAGAGACAGTGGCCAAAGGTAAAATAATAGCCTCAACAGTGTTTACTTTAGAAACATACAAACATACACTTGCATAAATGAAAAGATCGAGTTCTTTCCTTACCTTTGTCCTGCAGGTATCGAGATAAGCAACCATTACCGGTAATGAGGAGGGAATCGTGCCATCCTTGGGAGTGAAGAAATGAACAAAAGGGCTAGGAATCCCATTAAAGATTAATCTTCAAAAAGCTGGAAGCATGACTGACATACAAGTATAGAATAAACATGTGTCAAAATTTTTACTCAACTTATTAATGAGGGAACCAAAATGATGGCAGAGTGGTTCAAAGGAGGAGGCAAGGAATGCAGGTATATATTGTAAGTTGTTCAAAAGGAGCCGACACGAATTTGCTAAGAGATCCAAAACGGGGCAAAGTCCTACAGTCACTAAACCATAACTGTTTGGGGTTCTTTTTCTTTTTCTTTTTTAAACATCTTTATTGGAGTATAATTGCTTTACAATGGTGTGTTAGTTTCTGCTTTTTTAACAAAGTGAATCAGCTATACATATACATATATACCTGTATCTCCTCCCTCTTGCGTCTCCCTCCCACCCTCCCTATCCCACCCCTCTAGGTGGACACAAAGCACCAGGCTAATCTCCCTGTGCTATGCGGCTGCTTCCCACTAGCTATCTATTTTACATTTGGTATTGTATATAAGTCCATGCTACTCTCTCACTTCGTCCCAGCTTACCCTTCCCCCTCTCCGGTCCTCAAGTCCAATCTCTACGTCTGCGTCTTTATTCCTGTCTTGCCCGTAGGTTCTCCAGAACCGTTTTTTTTTTTTTTAGATTCCATATATATGTGTTAGCATATGGTATTTCTTTTGCTCTTTCTGACTTACTTCACTCTGTATGACAGACTCTAGGTCCATCCACCTCACTACAAATAACTCAATATCGTTACTTTTTATGGCTGAGTAATAGTCCATTGTATATATGTGCCACATCTTCTTTACCCATTCTTCTGTCGATGGACACTTAGATTGCTTCCATGTCCTGGCTATTGAAAATAGAGCTGCAATGAACATTGTGGTACATGACTCTTTCTGAATTATGGATTTCTCAGGGTATATGCCCAGTAGTCGGATTGCTGGGTCGTATGGTAGTTATATTTTTAGTTTTTTAAGGAACCTCCATACGGTTCTCCATAGTGGCTGTATTAATTTACATTCCCACCAACAGTGCAAGAGGGTTCCCTTCTCTCCACACCCTCTCCAGCATTTATTGTTTGTAGACTTTTTGATGATGGCCATTCTGAATGGTGTGAGGTGATACCTCACTGTAGTTTTGATTTGCATTTTTCTAATGATTAGTGACGTTGAGTGTCCTTTCATGTGTTTCTTGGCAATCTGTATACCTTCTTTGGAGAAATGTCTGTTTACGTCTTCTGCCCATTTTTGGATTGGGTTGTTTTTTTGATATTGAGCTGCATGAGCTGCTTGTATATTTGGAGATTAATCCTTACTCAGTTGCTTCGTTGACAAATAATTTCTCCCATTCTAAGGGCTGTCTTTTCATCTTGTTTGTGGTTTCTTTTGCTGTGCAAAAGTTTTAAGTTTTATTAGGTTCCATTTGTTTATTTTTGTTTTTATTTCCATTTCTCTAGGAAGTGGGTCAAAAAGGATCTTGCTGTGATTTATGCCAAAGAGTGTTCTGCCTATGTTTTCCTCTAAGAGTTTTATAGTGTCTGGCCTTACATTTAGGTCTTTAATCCATTTTGAATTTATTTTTGTGTATGGTGGTAGGGAGTGTTCTAATTTCATTCTTTTACATGTAGCTGTCCAGTTTTCCCAGTACAACTTATTGAAGAGACTGTCTTTTCTCCATTGTCTATTCTTGCCTCCTTTATCAAAGATAAAGTGACCGTAGGTGCGTGGGTTTATCTCTGAGCTTTCTATCCTGTTCCATTGATCTATATTTCTGTTTTTGTGTCAGTACCAGACTGTCTTGATTACTGCAGCTTTGTAGTATAGTCTGAAGTCAGGGAGCCTGATTCCTCCAACTCCATTTTTCTTTCTGAAGACTGCTTTGGCTATTCAGAGTCTTTTTTGTTTCCATACAAATTGTGAAATTTTTTCTTCTAGTTCTGTGAAAAATGTCATTGGTAGTTTGATAGGGATTGCATTGAATCTGTAGATTGCTTTGGGCAGTATGGTCATTTTCACAATGTTGATTCTTCCAATCCAAGAACATGATATATCTCTCCATCTGTTTGTATCATCTTTAATTTCTTTCATCAGTGTCATATAGTTTTCTGCATACAGGTCTTTTGTCTTCTTAGGTAGGTTTATTCCTAGGTATTTTATTCTTTTTTGTTGCAATGGTAAATGGGAGTGTTCCCTTAATTTCTCTTTCAGATTTTTCATCATTAGTGTATAGGAATGCAAGAGATTTCTGTGCATTAATTTTGTATCCTGCTACTTTACCAAATTCACTGATTAGCTCTAGTAGCTTTCTGGTAGCATCTGTAGGATTCTCTATGCATAGTATCATGTCATCTGCAAACAGTGACAGTTTTACTTCTTTCCGATTTGGATTCCTTTTGTTTCTTTTTCTTCTCTGATTGCTGTGGCTAAAACTTCCAAAACTAGGTTGAATAATAGTGGTGAGAGTGGGCAACCTTGTCTCGCTCCTGATCTTAGTGGAAATGGTTTCAGTTTTTCACCACTGAGAACAATGTTGGCTGTGGGTTTGTCATATATGGCCTTTATTATGTTGACGTAAGTTCCCTCTATGCCTACTTTCTGCAGGGTTTTTATCATAAATGGGTGTTGAATTTTGTTCAAAGATTTTTCTGCATCTATTGAGATGATCATATGGTTTTTCTCCTACAATTTGTTAATATCGTGTATCACACTGATTGATTTGCATATATTGAAGAATCCTTGCATTCCTGGGACAAACCCCACTTGATCATGATGTATGACCCTTTTAATGTGCTGGTGGATTCTGTTTGCTAGTATTTTGTTGAGGATATTTGCATCTGTGTTCATCAGTGATATTGGCTTGTGGTTTTCTTTCTTTGTGACATCTTTGCCTGGTTTTGGTATCAGGGTGATGGTGGCCTCGTAGAATGAGTTTGGGAGTGTTCTTCCCTCTGCTATATTTTGGAAGAGTTTGAGAAGGATACGTGTTAGCTCTTCTCTAAATGTTTGATAGAATACGTCTGTGAAGCAATCTGGTCCTGGGATTTTTTTTGTTTTTGGAAGATTTTTAATCACAGTTTCAATTTCAGTGCTCGTGACTGGTCTGTTTATATTTTCTATTTCTTCCTGGTTCAGTCTCGGAAGGTTGTGCTTTTCTACGAATGTGTCCATTTCTTCCAGGTTGTCCATTTTATTGGCATACAGTTGCTTGTAGTAATCTCTCATGGTTCTTTGTATTTCTGCAGTGTCAGCTGTTATTTCTCCTTTTTCATTTCTAATTCTATTGAGTCTTCCCCCTTTTTTTTCTTGATGAGGCTGGTTAATGGTTTATCAATTTTGTTTATCTTCTCATATAACCAGCTTTTAGTTTGATTGATCTTTGCAATCGTTTCCTTCATTTCTTTTTCACTTACTTCTGATCTGATCTTTATGACTTCTTTCCTTCTGCTAACTTTGGGAGTTTGTTGTGTTTTTTTCCTCTAATTGCTTTAGGTGTAAAGTTAGGTTGTTTATTTGAGGTGTTTCTTGTTTCTTGAGGTAGGAATGTATTGCTGTAAACTTCCCTCTTAGAACTGTTTTGCTGCATCCTATAGGTTTTGGGTCGTCGTGTTTTCATTGTCATTTGTTTCTAGGTATTTTTTGATTTCCTCTTTGATTTCTTCAGTGATCTCTTGGTTATTTGGTAGCGTATTGTTTAGATTCCATGTGTTTGTATTTTTTACAGTTTTATTCATGTAAATGACATCTACTCACATAGCATTCTGGTCGGAAAAGATACTTGATACGATTTCAATTTTCTTAAATTAACCAAGGCTTGATTTGTGACCCAAGATATGATCTATCCTGAAGAATGTTCCATTAGCACTTGAGAAAAAAGTGTATTCTGTTGTTTTTCGATGGAATGTCTTATGAATAGGACATTAAAATCAATTAAGTCCATCTTGTTTAATGTGTCATTTAAAGCTGTGTTTCCTTATTTATTTTCATTTTGGATGATCTGTCCATTGGTGAAAGTGGGGTGTTAAAGTCCCCTACTATGATTGTGTTACTGTCGATTTCCCATTTTATGGCTGTTAGCATTTGCCTTATGTATTGAGGTGCTCCTATGTTGGGTGCATAAATATTTACAATTGTTGTATCTTCTTCTTGGACTGATCCCTTGATCATTATATAGTGTCCTCCTTTGTCTCTTGTAATAGTCTTTGTTTTAAAGTCTATTTTGTCTGATATGAGAATTGCTACTCCAGCTTACTTTTGATTTCCATTTGCATGGAATATCTTTTTCCATCCCCTCACTTTCAGTCTGTAGATGTCCCTAGGTCTGCAGTGGGTCTCTTGTAGACAGTCTTGTTTTTGTTTCCATTCAGCCAGTCTATGTCTTTTGGTTGGAGCATTAAATCCATTTACATTTAAAGTAATTATCAATATGTATGTTCCTATTACCATTTTCTTAATTGTTTTGGTTTGTTATTGTAGGTCTTTTCCTTCTCTTGTGTTTACTGCCTAGAGAAGTTCCTTTAGCATTTGTTGTAAAGCTGGGTTGGTGGTGCTGAATTCTCTTAGCTTTTGCTTGTCTGTAAAGCTTTTAATTTCTCCGTCACATCTGAATGAGATCCTTGCTGGGTAGACTAATCTTGGTTGTAGGTTTTTCCCTTTCATCACTTTAAATATGTCCTGCCACTCCCTTCTGGCTTGCAGAATTTCTGCTGAAAGATCAGCTGTTAACCTTATGGGGATTCCCCTGTATGTTATTTGTTGCTTTTCCCTTGCTCCTTTTAATATTTTTCTTCGTCTTTAATTTTTAATAGTTTGATTAATTTGTGTCTTGTTGTGTTTCTCCTTGGATTTATCCTGTATGGGGCTCTCTGCACCTCCTGGCCTTGATTGACTATTTCCTTTCCCATATTAGGGAAGTTTTCAACTCTAATCTCTTCAAAGATTTTCTCAGTCCATTTTTTTCTTCTCTTCTTCTTCTGGGACCCTTATAATTCAAAAGTTGGT
The DNA here is from genome assembly GCF_000442215.2 of Lipotes vexillifer. Taxonomy (NCBI): domain Eukaryota; kingdom Metazoa; phylum Chordata; class Mammalia; order Artiodactyla; family Lipotidae; genus Lipotes; species Lipotes vexillifer. Next base: position 109,998 of record NW_006770868.1, read on the forward strand.
GCATTTAATGTTGTCCCAGAGGTCTCTGAGACTCTCAATTCTTGTCATTCTTTTTTCTTTATTCTCCTCTGCGGTAGTTATTTCCACTATTTTATCTTCCAGGTCACATATCTGCTACTCTGCCTCAGTTATTCTGCTATTGATTCCTTCTAGAGAATTTTTAATTTCATTTATTGTGTTGTTCATCATTGTTTGTTTGCTCTTTAGTTCTTCTAGGTCCTTGTTAAACATTTCTTGTATTTTCTCCATTCTGTTTCCAAGATTTTGGATCATCTTTATTATCATTACTCTGAATTCTTTTTCAGGTAGACTGCCTATTTCCTCTTCATTTGTTAGGTCTTGTGGGTTTTTACCTTGCTCCTTCATCTGCTGTGTATTTCTCTGTCTTCTCATTTTGCTTAACTTACTGTGTTTGGGGTCTCCTTTTTGCAGGCTGCAGGTTCATAGTTCCTGTTGATTTTGGTGTCTGCCCCCAGTGGGTAAGGTTGGTTCAGTGGGTTCTGTAGGCTTCCTAGTGCAGGGGACGGGTGCCTGTGTTCTGGTAGATATGGCTGGATCTTGTCTTCCTCATGGGCAGGACCACGTCCAGTGGTGTGTTTTGGGGTGTCTGTAAACTTAGTATGATTTTAGGCAGCCTCTCTGCTAATGGGTGGGGTTGTGTTCCTATCTTGCTAGTTATTTGGCATGGGGTGTCCAGCACTGGGGCTTGTTGGTCATTGAGTGGAGCTGGGTCTTAGCGTTGAGATGGAGATCTCTGGGAGAGCTCTCACCAACTAATATTACATGGGGCTGGGAGGTCTCTGGTGGTCCAATATCCTGAACTCGGCTCTCCCACCTCAGAGGCTCAGGCCTGACACCCAGCCAGAGCACCCAGACCCTGTCAGCCACATGGCTCAGAAGAAATAGGAGAAAAAAAAGAAAGAAAAAAATAATAAAATAAAGTTCTTAAAATAAAAAAAAATTTAAAGTAATAAAAAAAGAGAGCAACCAAACCAATAAACAAATCCACCAATAATAACAAGCACTAAAAACTATACTAAGATAAACATAAAACCAGAAACAAATTAGATGCAGAAAGCACACCCCAAGTCTACAGTTGCTCCCAAAGTCCACCACCTCAATTTTGGGATGATTTGTTGTCTATTCAGGTATCCCATAGAATCAGGGTACATCAAGATGTTTGTGGAGATCTAATCCACTGCTCCTGAGGCTGTTGGGAGAGATTTCCCTTTCTCTTCTTTGTTCGCACAGCTCCTGGGGTTCAGCTTTGGATTTGGCCCTGCCTCTGCATGTAGGTCGCCCTCTGGCATCTGTTCGTCACCCAGACAGGAGGGGGTTATAGCAGTGGCTGCTTAGGGGGCTCTGGCTCACTCAAGCCGGGGGAGGAAGGGGTATGGAATGCGGGGCGAGCCTGCAGCAGCAGAGGCTGGCGTGACATTGCACCAGCCTGAGGCGCACCGTGCTTCCTCCTGGGGAAGTTGTCCATGGATCACAGGACCCTGGCGGTGGCGAGCTGCACAGGCTCCCGGGAGGGGAGTGTGGATAGTGACCTGTGCTCACACACCGGCTTCTTGGTGGCTGCAGCAGCAGCCTTAGCGTCTCCTGCCCATCTCTGGGGTCCATGCTGATAGCCGCAGCTCACGCCCGTCTCTGGAACTCGTTTAGGTGGTGCTCCGAGTCCCCTCTCCTCGCGCACCCTGAAACAATGTTCTCTTGCCTCTTCGGCAGTTCCAGACTTTTTCCTGGACTCCCTCCTGGCTAGCTGTGGCGCACTAGCCCCCTTCACCCTGTGTTCACGCAGCCAACCCCAGTCCCCTCTCTGGGGTCTGACCTCCGAAGCCTGAGCCTTGGCTCCCAGCCCCCACCCACCCCAGCGGGTGAGCAGACAAGCCTCTCGGGCTGGTGAGTGCTGGTCAGCACCGATCCACTGTGTGGAAATCTCTCCGCTTTGCCCTCTGCACCCCTGTTGCTGTGCTGTCCTCCGTGGCTCCGAAGCTTCCCCCCTTCACCACCTGCAGTCTGCGCCCGCAAAGGGGCTTCCTAGTGTGTGGGAACTTTTCCTCCTTCACAGCTCCCTCCCACTTGTGCAGGTCCTGTCCCTATTCTTTGTCTCTGTTTATTCTGTTTTCTTTTGCCCTACCCAGGTACGTGGGGAGTTTCTTGCCTACTGGGAAGTCTGAGGTCTTCTGTTAGTGTTCAGTAGATGTTCTGTATGAGTTGTTACACATGTAGATGTATTTTTGATGTATTTGTGGGGAGGAAGGTGATCTCCACGTCTTACTCCTCTGCCATCTTGAAGGTCCTCCTGGGGTTCTTTTTCTCCAGACAGAAATCTACAGGTTAACATACAACTTAAGCTATCTGGTTCTAAGCAAATGGCAAACAGCAAGTCGAACACGGGTGCATTCTCCTCAACAGTAAATAACTCTTGGGTTTCTTATCACTCACAGTGAAAGACATGGAGCCATCCTTAGCTTTATCTGCAGGTTTTGGATAAGTTTTCAGAAGAATCTCATCAAGTTTATGCTATTATGTGTGATGCCTTAGTGTGTATAAGAGTACCAGTGCCTCCCTAAAATTCCAAATCAGTATGTTTGCACTGGACCCCAGAATATGTATTTTAATAAACTCCCAAAGTTATTCCAGTATTGATAGGCTACAATAAAATACTAAGAAATGGCCAAGGACATGGAAGCAACCTAAGTGTCCATCAACAGATGAATGGATAAAGAATATGTGGCACATATATACAATGGAATATTACTCAGCCATAGAAAAAAAATGAAATTGAGTCATTTCTAGTGAGGTGGATGGACCTCAACTGAAAACACATATCCAGAAGTGAGGGTGGGGGAGGAGGAATGAATAAGTGGCGCACAGATGATTCTTAGGACAGTGAAACTACTCTGTATGACACCATAACAATAGATATGTGTCATCATACACCTGTCCAAACCCACAGAATGTACACCACCAAGAGTGAACCCTAATGTAAACTATGGACTTTGGGTGAAAAGGATGCATCAGTGCAGGCCCACTGATTGTAACAAATGTTCCACTCTGGTGGGTGATGTTGATAATGGGGGGAAGCTGTGCATGTTTGGTGATAAGGGATATATGGGAAATTGCTGTGACTTCTCTCTCAATTTTGCTATGAAACTAAAATTTCCTTGAAAAAGTAAAGTCTTTTTAAAAAAATTAATTTTTTAAGAAAAGGGAAAGA
>NW_006770868.1:113230-119273 GCF_000442215.2 Lipotes vexillifer
GGGATATCACACAGAATAAAATGCAAGCAAGTGGAAGCACCACACCAATTTAGTCATAGATTAGGAAACATTCATGCATCCTGTGTCTCCCTCCTGCATCAGCCTCGCCCAAGCCCATAGTGGGGTTATAAGGACCAAAGTTGAGGTCTGAGAAAGGGGACCACAAATGGAGGATGCTTGGGACCAATGACACACACTTGCTCTATCCTGGCAAATACACCTGTCCCCAGCTATCTCTAGCCAATTAGCCTGCTGAGTCACTATGGGTTTTATCTGCATTTCTAGGTAGAGCACATGCAGGGACAAAGCAGGACCATACTGGCGGTCTCCAATGGGGGCTGATTTAAGGATGACATAGCTGTCGACCCAGAGCTGTCATGATCATTCATTCTGACTTGGTCTTTCTGTCCATTTCTGTCTATAAGTGAGACTCTTGTTTGTTCCACCAAGCACTCCATCTATTCCATTTCTATCATCCTTATGGATTACCAATTTACTCTCTATATTTAGCATATCTCATGAATTCTACCTTTGTTCCATAAGATTCTTCCTTACTCATTATTCATTCTTAACACAGCCTGGGAGTATCACCTATACCTCATAAGCCACTAGATTACTTATCATCAATGCTTAATATTTCTTATGAGTTTCATCCATCCCATCTGCTTTCTTGTCTTGTCTAGCAGATTTGAATATACTCAAATAATACAGCAAACCTACATTACAGAAGACCTAAAGTGTTGTGATGAGGGTGAAAGAAAGAGAGAGAAATGACTAATAGATTAAAAGAAATCTAAGAGAAATGGGAATCAGATACAATTTCTTAAAAACTATGAGACAACTGGGGGAATTGAACTCTGGCTGGATACTTGATACCAAGAAATTATCATATATTTTAGGTGTGAAAATTGTATTTTTAAGTATGAAGAAATAAAGAGTTTTTATGTTTTAGAAATGCATACTGAGGTATTTATGGATCAAATTACATGATATCTGAAGTTTGCTTCAAAATAAGCCAATATTTTGCAATTCGGATCAACAAATAGTTCTTGAGCTTATGCTAAGCAGAGTTTTGCAAACTGAGAATCATGAGTCATTAGTAAGTAAGTTGGTTTGGTGGGCTTTGTCCAGAACATGTGAATAATGAATAGAGCAGAACAGAAAAAATATCAGAGTGTGTGGCATTCTGTCATAGTAAATTTTGTTCGGGCTTCCCTGTTGACGCAGTGGTTGAGAGTCCGCCTGCCGATGTAGGGGACGCGGGTTCGTGCCCCGGTCCGGGAAGATCCCACATGCCGCGGAGCGGCTGAGCCCGTGAGCCATGGCCGCTGAGCCTGCGCGTCCGGAGCCTGTGCTCGGCAATGGGAGAGGCCACAACAGTGAGAGGCCCATGTACCGCAAAAAAAAAAAAAAAAGTTTTTTTTCAACTGTGTGTGTGTGTGTGTGTGTTATGAACATATATTGTATTTCTTACTGTGAGGTTACAGTTAATGAGGTTTGAAGATCGCAGCTGAAAGCAGAGTCCTGATCACTAATGGGCACAGAAGATACAAGAAGAATAAGACATGGTTTCCACTTTCCTGAAGAGACAGACATGAATAGGCAAATAGTGTGGAATTCTAGGAGCTCTGCTAGCAGTGAGCTCCGAGGACTGTGGGAAGACAAAAGAGGCATTGACTAACTCTGGCATAGGCTTCACAGAACAGGTAATATGTGAAATGATTGTTGAAGGATGAAAAGGATGGAAAAGGGTAAAAACGGCATCTCTCAGGAAGGGAACAAAGTGGCACAGAGTTGTAAACACACAAGTGGTATATTTAGGCAAAGGAAAGTAATTTGGTAAGGCTGTGATCTGGCTAAGAAATGATGGCGGCTTGGAATAGAGCAGTGGATGAGCAAATGGGTTCTGAGTGTTTCATTCTTCCTAAAAATCCAGGGGTCATGACTCATCATCTCCTTCCCAGGACCCCCTCCCAAATTCCTTTTCTCTTTCAATGAGATGTCCATTTGTCACCTCATAGGTCAAAGCACTCAAGTCACCTTGATGCTTTATTTTTGGTGATGGACACGGCCGGCACTGCACACAGATGCCCTTTTGTCATTTCTGTGCACTTGTTCCCTGGCTTATGGGTGCTGTAGCTTCCAGGCTGTCACCTCTACTGTCTGACTTCAGTAAGCTGGATGTGCTGGAATGTGGCAGCCCTTTGACAATGATTGGCTGGTGTAGGAATGTCAAAGCCCAGCTCCCTTAGTTCAAACTGAGATCAACTTGGAAGTATAACCTACATTCCATGGTTCCCCAAACTGAAGTGGGGTCAGGCTTCAGTTTCCCTCTGGGGGACTTCACCTGAAATCTCTCCTTGTTTCACCTGGAAGCACATCCCTAATAAATCACTTGTCCATGAACTCTTGTCCTGGGGTTCTTCTCCAGCAGACCTGGAACTAATGCACATCCCATATACAAATAGCCATGAATATGTATAACTGATTCACTTTGCTGTACACCTGAAACTAACACAACATTGTGAATCAACTATACTCCAATAAAAAAGTTAAAAAAAAAAGTCATGAATTTCTTTTAACTCTCTCTCTCTCTCTCTCTCTCTCTCTCTCTCTCTCTCTCTCTCTCTCTCTCTCTCTCTCTCTCTCTCTCTCTCTCTCTCTCTCTCTCTCTCTCTCTCTCTCTCTCTCTCTCTCTCTCTCTCTCTCTCTCTCTCTCTCTCTCTCTCTCTCTCTCTCTCTCTCTCTCTCTCTCTCTCTCTCTCTCTCTCTCTCTCTCTCTCTCTCTCTCTCTCTCTCTCTCTCTCTCTCTCTCTCTCTCTCTCTCTCTCTCTCTCTCTCTCTCTCTCTCTCTCTCTCTCTCTCTCTCTCTCTCTCTCTCTCTCTCTCTCTCTCTCTCTCTCTCTCTCTCTCTCTCTCTCTCTCTCTCTCTCTCTCTCTCTCTCTCTCTCTCTCTCTCTCTCTCTCTCTCTCTCTCTCTCTCTCTCTCTCTCTCTCTCTCTCTCTCTCTCTCTCTCTCTCTCTCTCTCTCTCTCTCTCTCTCTCTCTCTCTCTCTCTCTCTCTCTCTCTCTCTCTCTCTCTCTCTCTCTCTCTCTCTCTCTCTCTCTCTCTCTCTCTCTCTCTCTCTCTCTCTCTCTCTCTCTCTCTCTCTCTCTCTCTCTCTCTCTCTCTCTCTCTCTCTCTCTCTCTCTCTCTCTCTCTCTCTCTCTCTCTCTCTCTCTCTCTCTCTCTCTCTCTCTCTCTCTCTCTCTCTCTCTCTCTCTCTCTCTCTCTCTCTCTCTCTCTCTCTCTCTCTCTCTCTCTCTCTCTCTCTCTCTCTCTCTCTCTCTCTCTCTCTCTCTCTCTCTCTCTCTCTCTCTCTCTCTCTCTCTCTCTCTCTCTCTCTCTCTCTCTCTCTCTCTCTCTCTCTCTCTCTCTCTCTCTCTCTCTCTCTCTCTCTCTCTCTCTCTCTCTCTCTCTCTCTCTCTCTCTCTCTCTCTCTCTCTCTCTCTCTCTCTCTCTCTCTCTCTCTCTCTCTCTCTCTCTCTCTCTCTCTCTCTCTCTCTCTCTCTCTCTCTCTCTCTCTCTCTCTCTCTCTCTCTCTCTCTCTCTCTCTCTCTCTCTCTCTCTCTCTCTCTCTCTCTCTCTCTCTCTCTCTCTCTCTCTCTCTCTCTCTCTCTCTCTCTCTCTCTCTCTCTCTCTCTCTCTCTCTCTCTCTCTCTCTCTCTCTCTCTCTCTCTCTCTCTCTCTCTCTCTCTCTCTCTCTCTCTCTCTCTCTCTCTCTCTCTCTCTCTCTCTATATATATATATATATATATATATTTTTTTTTTTTTTTTTACTGTATAGTTTGCTGCAGCAGATTTCTAATTTGGTTTACTTTATTTATTCAGAAAATAGTATTGTGCCTCTACTATAATCCAGGCACTGCTGCTCTCTACTTAAATTCATCTTCCATTTATTTGTCTTGAAACATCATTTTCACAAAGTCCCTTTATTGATCAAAACCTTCCAGGGGCTCCCCAATCACTTCAAGAGGTTTTTCCTTAGGCTCAAGTAGTCTCCTTTATAAAGGAAAATATATATACTCTCACGGACCCTCTATGTAATTTTAAAAATTCATTATAATTTAATTTCAATATGTATAAACCTAAAACTAGTTATAAACTCCTTATACTGACAGCTTTGATATAACTATAAATCCAGAATAAATTTTCAAATTACATTCAAACACAACTACAAAACCAATAAAAATTAAATTCCCAGCATTAATTTAATGTGACAGATTATGTTATTTTGCTGGAACAAAAATCGCTGATATTTGGTTTAATAGCAGAAGGATGTAATCTCGGGTTTGTTTGTGTATTTAATCTGTTTCTGTATTTCAACTTTAATAATCCTAATGTAAGGAATAGCCATTCTCACAAGCATGCTGTCTAAAACTGTAGTAATGGCTGTAATTTTTATTTCTAATTCAGGATAATCAGAACCCAAATCTAAGAATAACCCTTGTATGTCAGTTGTATTAAGGCATATACAACTATTGATAACTCTGCAGAACTATTTTGTTCACTTAAAGATAAGGTTAGGGCTTCCCTGGTGGCGCAGTGGTTGAGAGTCCGCCTGCCGATGCAGGAGACACGGGTTCGTGCCCCGGTCTGGGAAGATCCCACATGCCGCGGAGCGGCTGGGCCCGTGAGCCATGGCCGCTGAGCCTGCGCGTCCGGAGCCTGTGCTCTGCAACGGGAGGGGCCACAGTAGTGAGAGGCCCACGTACCAAAAAACAAAAAACAAAAAAAAACAAGATAAGGTTAGTATCGTGTTCTTCTGGGAATCTTCATCAAATGAATATTTCTTCCAAATGCTTTGGAATCAGGATCAGGCTAGGTTTCCTAGAAGCAAACCTGAGACAAAGATTTGGATACAGGGGTTTGTTTCGGAATTAATCTTAGTAAGCAGTGGTAAGCAATATGGGTACATGATATAGAGAAGGAAGGGAGGTTAATACAGCATGCAGTGAAAGGCAGGTTACTGCTGCAGGCAACCGGGGCTCAGTGGCAACTGGAAACCTCAGAACTGACCCACCAAGAAAGGAGGCAACTGGGGTATTTATCCTCCAATTCCCATTTGTCATTGGTGGATGGCTGCTCCCAAAATTAACTCCCCAACACATCTGGCCTGCCAAGAGAAAGCCCCTAAGACTCAGAGGTGTTTGTAGCTGGACACCTGGGCACATGCAAGAAGAGTGAGTGCCAACCAGCTATGGGCAGGGCACCAACAGCATCTGTCTCAGAAGCAGGTTATTTCTTCCTTGGGTGTTAACAGCTGTACTGTCCAATATTGAAGGGTTTCAAGTTGGTAAGTTCCATAATGAGATCTGCTCACACAGGTAGGACACTCACTCTGTAGGAGAAGTCTAGTATGTCCATCCTACTGGATGTTGTGTACAGATTCAGTGGCCACAACTTTCCTCTATTCAAACAACTGTGAGATCCTTATGCATGCGGCTGCTGTGACATCATTTAGCCTCTACTTGGTAGCACCGTCACGAGATAGTACACAGTGATAAGGTTGGTTTTCTACCATATGCTTATAATATTTTCTAATTATCATTAAAATTTAGAAAATATAAAGTTTCACGTGGAACTTCATAACCCCTGACAATGTGTCGGGACCCCCAAGGTGGTGGGGCAGGGGGTGGGGGGATAAAGGAAGGTCCAGAGAAAAACTGACCATCTACATAAAAGTGTAGATAACCTGAAATTCAAGGTCCATTGAAGTCTACCCTCAAGCTTCCTTCACAAACTTTTCATAGTCAACCAGGTCTATTAGCAATGTGATAAGCATACCTTGTGCTTATCACCCACAAGATTCATACCTTACAGCCTGCCTACAATTCACCTGGACCTATTTCTTAAATCTTACAGAGAGACCAGGCCTTCCCAGGTTGCTCTGGTTCATAACAAGTTCACAGCTCCTAACTCTCACTTGCCAATTAACCACAAGCTGCATTCTCCTCAGGTCCTTGGTCTTGTATTCCTTTATATATATATATATATATATAT
>NW_006770868.1:119319-154318 GCF_000442215.2 Lipotes vexillifer
TTTTGGATGTGGACCATTTTTGAAGTCTTCATTGAATTTGTTACAATATTGCTTCTGTTTTATGTTTTGGTTTTTTGGCTGCGAGGCATGTAGGATCTTAGCTCCCTGACCAGGGATCACACCCACCCACCCCCTGCATTGGAAGGTGAAGTTTTAACCACTGGACCGCCAGGGAAGTCCCTTCATTGCTTTTTGACATTGCACATGTTCATGTCATATATCCCCAACAAGGCTGTGACACCTACAGTGAGACTGAGGCAACACAGCTCGATGGGAGAATACAGATTCTCAATCTACCCAACTGCTCACGGATGTGTGCTCAGCTGTGTACTAGCTGTGATCTTGAACCTCCATTCCTCCATCCATAAAAGAGAGACCCTAGTACCTTCCTCACAGTGTTGTTGAGTGGATAAATATCTGAAAGCATTTTGCAGAATGTCTACAGTTGAGCAGGTGCCCAAAAAAAGGAGTTCCCTTTCTTACTTTGCAAACACAGTTCTTTCCAACAGCCTTGAGAAATTTCCCATATCATCTTGAAGGTCTGGCCCTTGTGATGAGTTGAGAGACCTTTAGTTGCACTGTGGTTTGCTAATCATCTAAACAGCCTGAGAACACATTTTTATAAGACACTATTCTAGGGAGAGAACATCTGGAGCTCTCTCATCTTTCTCTTAAAAATTTTCCTGTCTGTGCCCGTAGAAAGATAAAGAATTGATAAAAAAGATTCTCATGGACATGGTTACATTTTGTTGATAAGAAAGTTCTTTATTTGGCTGAAACAGATGTTCAGCTAAGAATTTTTTTGCCAGTACTAACACTATCCCACAAGCATGTTATTGATTCACATGGAGTGGCCATGTAGCCGGGATTATGTAGACTTAGGTCTGTCCTCATCATGGGCAAGTAGAATTAAGAAACTTGGTTTCCATGACCCTGACTACCAATGGCAAGTGTTAAAAATTCTATGAAGCTGACTCAGTTATCAGTCATGATTTTTGTTTTCTTTTGTTTTCTATTTAATATAGACTGTTGAATTTTGCCTCGTATGATGGTCTCATCTTGGCCTTATTCACAAGGCCAAGACCTAGGGTTCTACCTGTTGTATCCCAAACCAACCATTCACTGAGTGCACCATCTGCTGAGGTGTGCTGAAGGAAAACATTTTAAAGTCATTTGTGGGGACTTCCCTGATGGTCCAGTGGGTAAGACTCTGCACTCCCAACGCAGGGGGCCCGGGTTCGATCCCTGTTCGGGGAACTAGATCCCACATGCATGCCGCAACTAAGAAGTCCACATGCTGCAACTAAAAGGTCCCTCAGGTCGCAAGGAAGATCCCACGTGCTGCAACTAAGACCTGGCGCAGCCCAAATAAATTAAAAATAAATAAATAAATCTTTTTTTTAAGTCATTAAAAAAATAAAGTCATTTGTGTTTCTTAAAAGGATCAATAATAAAACTACAATTAATAACAGGGAACTTTTAAGAGTAAGATTCTCCTTGCGCAAATGAGTTTTTACGTGACACAGTCTCCTGTTCTTTTGAGATGAAAACCAGAAACAGCAGGAGGTGTCTATAGATCACTGAGTATTTATATCATTTAAACTGCAAACAAAAAAGAATTCCTTCTAAATGGAATAAGCCTTTGAAGTTGGGGTTATTAGGACTTACAGGTGAACTGCTGTGTGATCAGCAATCGAGGTCTATTCATGAGGCTCTAAGTACAAGGCATTATGTTAACACTGCCACTTCATCTGGGGCTAGTAGCTGAAAAGTAGCTAAGCACTAAATGCCAGAGGTGAATTTTTGTTTCAGAATAATGGTATGGATCCCTAGAGTTCCTTCTATTCTTGATACTCTCCCAATATCCTCTTCTAATATTCTCCCAAACCTTACAAAGAGCTTTCATGGACATATACTTTGAAAATATATGCTTTTAATATGCCGAAAAAAAACATGGTCCAATAGGATACACCAGTGTCCATTGCAGCACAATTTACAATAGCCAAGACATGGAAACAACCTAAATGTCCATTGACAGGTCAATGGATAAAGAAGATGTAGTACCTATATACAATGGAATGTTACTCAGCCATTTATAAAGAACGAAATAATGGGATGGACCTGGAGATTATCATACTAAGTGAAGTAAGTCAGACAGAGGAAGACAAATACCATGTGATATCACTTATATGTGGAATCTAAAAAAAATGATACAAATGAACTTATTGACAAAACAGAAACAGACTCACAGACTTAGCGAATGAATTTATGGTTACCGGGGGGAACAGTCTAGGGGAGGGATAGATTGGGAGTCTGGGATTGACATGTACACACTACTATACTTAAAATAGATAACAAACAAGGACCTACTGTATAACACAGGGAACTCTGCTCAGTGCTCTGTAATAACCTAAACGGGAAAAGAATTTGAAAAACAATAGATGTATGTATATGTAGTTATAACTGAATCACTTTGCTGTACACCTGAAACTAACACAACATTGTTAATCAACTACACTCCAATACAAAATTTTAAAAAATTTTTTTCAAAAGAAAATACATTCTTTTATATGACCAGTCTTATTAACAAAATTTGTCCTGACGGAGCTAGCTCCACCATGTGGCACAATTTTCTTCTTTTTATTTTTAAATAATGCCTGTGTATTGATTAGAAAAGTGTTTAGCTGCAAGTAACAAAAAACTCAAATAACACACAGGTCTATTTTTTTTCAGGTAACAAGAAACTCAAAGGTAGACAGTTCTGAGCTGCTTCAGTTGCACGTGTGTATCAGCAGGGATCAAGGCTTCTACACCTTGCTTCTTCATCCTTAAGAGTGTATGTTTTACCCTCATGGCTGCTGAATCTCCAGGCATCATATCTGTGTTCTAGGAAGATAACAGGGGCAAGGGCCTATAATAGAATGTGCCAATCAGGTCTAAATCTTTTTGCAAAACCTCTCCCATAACCCCTGCTGCCTATATCTCACTAGATAAAACTGGGTCAATTGGCCATCCCTTTCTTCAAGGAGGTCTTGGTTGTAAGTATTTTAGCTGTGGGCATATTTCTTCCCCAAAGAAAATCAGACTTTTATTAGTACAAAAAAGGGACTATAGGTAATATCCAGGCAACCAGCAACGTCTATTATATCTGGGTCTAGGGATGAGCGTCATCTCTTAATAGAAAATCACTTGCATTAAAAATATTAAAACCTCTTTTTCTGGAGACACGTCTACTTTTAACAAGATCATAAGCAGAGTTAGCCAAAACATCAACACAGGAACACTAACTTGGTTGAAGTCAATGAGGCTTGACCATCAGTGAAGTAATGAACTTCGGATTGTATTGTCCTTCCTAGAGTCATAAATATATTTCCGAAAATATTTTAATTTAAGTTTAAGTTGGTCTTTTCTATCACAAAGCAAGTTCTTTCCTAAAACCACTCATTTTAAAAGCCAGATCCTCTGTGTTACATCCTATCATCCTGCTGTCTTCCATTTTAAAATTAGAGCTCCATTCTTCTAAAACGTATGTTGGCCACCTGCAATCACATCCAAGAAAGAAGCAAACTTCAAAAATCACACTTTCTTTTCTGTTTTCCCCCACTAGATTATTAAATTCATTAGGGAAAGAACCATTTCTTTGTGATATCACACTTTCTTTTCTGTTTTCCCCCACTAGATTATTAAATTCATTAAGGGAAAGAACATTTCTTTGTTCTCGGTTGTATTCCAGACACTCACCACAGGATCTGAATATAGAAGATAGTCAAGAAGTGCTTTATAAACAAGTGTTACGTATTCAAAATAAAAATTATTGTTTGTCTAAAAGCATTATTATTGGAGCACAAAATAATTTTAAAATACAAATATAAACCATAAAAATATCATAATTTCAATCATCTTAATCTGAAGAGACATTAGATAAAATTCAGAATTAACTTCTGAATGAACAGTAACAACTAACTCTTAATAAACTTGAGATAAAAGTGAACTTCTGAAACCTAATGAAGAATATTATCTCAAATCAACAGGCAAAGATCATACTTTAGAAACACTAAAAGCCATTCCATCAAAGCCAGAAGCAGGACAGAAAAATACAAGACTCTCTTCTTGCCAATATTATTAAATTTTTAACCTGGCTAATAAAATTAGACTAGAAGATAATTCTAAGTATAATTAGTGGAAAGGGTAAGACAAAAATATTGGCTGATTATATGACCATCTTGTAGATAACTCAAGAGGATCAATGGAAAAGCAATTAGAAATAAAATTTCAGTACGTGAGTTAGAGAATAAATGCTGAAAATATACCAGCGATAATCAGAAAATGTTTGTGACATAATGTTGAGGGAAAATGCGGGCTTTAACACACACAAACGGCTATCTCTATTTGATATAAAAATGGAAATAGATTTATAGATATTGACAGATAGATGTAAGTAAATTACTTAACCTCTCTAGTGTTGGACAAGCAGCACTAAATTAAGAAATCTCTGGCTTCTGTTCACCTGTGAGCATTCCATAGAGCAGCCCATGTAAGAAAATGTAATCAAAATAATCAACACAGAGCACAGAAGCGTGTACAACTGAGATGTTCGGCCAGGGACCCATATTTCCATGTTTCCTCTGCCCGTGATATCTTAATAAATATGCATCTCTCTTAGTCAATGCTCACTCAGCTGTACGCTCTACCAGAGTTTCAACTCTCCTAAACCATGACGACCAGCTTTGTTGAGCTGTCCTTCAAAAACAGATTTTGTAAATGGTACACAGTCTTTATTTTATGGGAGGTCATCCTAAATCCACCCTCCAAATCTGGTTTAAATCAATCCAGACCAAGAGTCAGAATCTTAATTTTATTTCCATCGACAGATGAAAGCTTAAGAGGAAATACACTAAGATATTTTTAACGGAATAAGAGGGTTTTTTATTCTTTTATTATATCTTCAGATTTTCTACAATGAATAGGCATTACTTTAGTTTGTTTTGTTTTGTTTTGCTTTGTTTTTGCGGTACGCGGGCCTCTCACTGTTGTGGCCTCTCCCGTTGCGGAGCACAGGCTCAGCGGCCATGGCTCACGGGCCCAGCTGCTCCGCAGCATGTGGGATCTTCCCGGACCGGGGCACGAACCCACATCCCCTGCATCGGCAGGCGGACTCTCAATCACTACGCCACCAGAGAAGCCCTTTCTTTCTTCTTTTTTTTTTTTAATCTTGATTCAACACTTTTCCAAATCCTTCATTTCCTATCTCCCAGTAAGTCTTTCTAGGAAATATCTCAAACCTCAAATCTGCAAAATATATCTCAAGTCTGGGCCAGTGCTTTTCTCTATGGCTACCGGCCTCATCCAAACCATTGCCATTTCCTTCCTGGGTAACTGTACTACACCCCGGTTTCATCTCCTGCTGCAATCAGTTCTTCATCCAACATAGATCAAGAGACCCCACACAGGACATCTGTATAAGTTGACAGGAGGTAACCTTAGTGAGTGGGCAGCTGGGGCAGCTGTAGGTAGAGCAAGGACGATCAATTCTGCCAACAGATGGACTGTGAGACCCAGGGAACGGTCAACACCAATTCAGTTCCTGCTCCACGCCACCGTCACCCCCCTCATCAATTCCCTCATTCCCGGCATAATTTCAATACACCTCTGAGCCCAGTAAAATCAATCTAGAAGAATAGGGCAGTGAGCAAAGACCAGATGTCCTCAAAATAGAAGAGTAATAAGTGAGTACAAAGAATAATCTGAGGTGACGGTCGTTATCGGGTCTGAACAGGCATCCCATGAACAACTATAACCTATGGAAGAAGTTAGTGTACAACTAGGCAACATTTAAATCATTTATCCAGTAAATGTACCTGGGGACATTGGGGAGAGGAGGCAATTTCAAGTTAAATCCATTCAGTAAAACAAATTTGAGATTTTTTGACTTTTAATTTATATTTATTTTAAAATTTACAATTGTGTGATTCGACTAATTAAAGAAGTATATGTCAAAAATACCATAAGTAACAGTAAAATGCAAACTGCCAGGTATTAAATGGCACTGCAGTAGTGTGATAAAGATTATGATCTTAATAAAAAGGGTACTCTCCCTCATCGTCAACTAGAAAAAGAATGCCTCCCTTTGAAAAATGAGTAAAGAACATGAGCAGACAATTTATAAAAGAAAAAACACATGTGGCAAATAAACAAGGAAAAGCTCAATTTTATCTTTAGTCAATAATTGCAAAATAAAAGAATGTGAATAAAATTGTCATATCTGAACAAAGAAGATATTTATTACTGTTGAGGGTGCCATAGTGAGACAAGTATTCATGCTCTACTAATGGAAGCATAAATTGGAACCATAATTAAGTATCACTTTCCTTAAAATATGTTAAAATATTTATATCCACTCCTAGAAACTTGTGTGTGTCCCACACACACAAGGATTATTCACAAAGATGTTTATTGCAACATTACTTCTAATGGTAAGAACCTGGCAACAGTCAACAAAACTAGTTAATGAGAACATTTGAAATATTCTAAGTCTATTTAATGACACTGGAAAATTATCATGAATAATTTGTTGGATTTTCAAAACAGCTTACCAAATAAAAAATTTAGTATGATGCGAATTTCATTAGGTTTTATGCATTCCTATGGTAGAAAAAACTTGGATAGAAATAAAATATTACCAATGGCTATGTGGCGATATCATGGGTAAATATTGTATTTCTCGTATTCTTTCTAATTTTTAATAAAAGTAACACATGCTCATGATAACCCAGGAAAAACACTACAAACACACATGGGTGTATATATGTGGGTGTATGTATATATGTATTCCTCTAAAAATCAATAGAAAAGATTGTCAGGAATGGACTCGTGAAGGATCAAATAAAGTTAAGAAGTTTTTGTTTAAAAAAAAATAGCTTTGTTAAAATTCCCTCCCATACTCCTAACCCCTCTTTTATTTTATTTTTAAGATTTTTTTGATATGGACCATTTTTAAAGTCTTTATTGAATTTGTTACAATATTGCTTCTTTTTTGTATGTTTTGGTATCTTGGCCGCTAGGCATATGGGATCTTAGCTCCCTTAACAGGGATTGAACCCACACCCCCTGTACTGGAAGGCAAAGTCCTAACCACTGGACCACCAGGGAAGTCCCCACCTCTTTTATTTTAAAATAAATGTTGTCCTCTTTATTCTAATTATGTAAAGGCATTTGGGGGTTGTCCATCTGCATATGACTGTGGACAAAGCCTAGCCCATAGAGGGTCCTTATGAAATATTTGTTGAGGGAATGAATAGATGCTATACCACAAATGGGGAGAAGGGTCTTCTCACCCTTTGATGATAATTTTCTTGACACAGTTTAGAATCCATCTAAATAGACTATCGATCCTGCTGTTTAACTACTTTTAGGAATGTCTTAATATTCAGTACTCTAAAAACAAAAATCATTATTTTTGACAGATGCTCTCTAAAATTTAATTGGTTTAACACATTTCATCCCATATAGCAAGTTAATTTACTTAGCTACTTGGGGGCACATTTTGCAATTAATTTTTTCCATTGAGTTCACCATGATGCTCATTGCTTAAATCCAGATTATTCATGAGAATGTCATTGAGATTTTCTACAACTGCACTGGGCGATAGGAACACCTGTGGTGAAAATTTTTCCAGATAAAATTACCTGAGCTCTGCTCTAAAGAGTGGGAATTTCAGGAGTTAATTGATCATTCATTTATTTGTAAAGATATGCCAGAAATTCTGAGTGAGTGTGGGAGGGAGGGGAGAGGGGAATTCTGGCTTTGCTTATGGATTCTAAGGTCCACATTTACAAGACAGTGAGAAAGCATGACAAAATAAGCTCCCCAAATGTATAAACATGATGCAAAACTTATCCCTGCTTATCTAGCAAACATATGAATTCAATCACAATAAAAACTTAAGAGAAATTTCGCAGTAGGATCTCATTAGAAGACACACTCACTTTCTATCTGTGACCCAGTTCCTATCACAGACCTATTGAGAGAAATTCATTGTACAGATTTTACAATCAAAGATATACATATAACTTTATTTTCCTATAACTGAGCTTAACCCAGAGCAATAAGAGAAGAAATAAATATAGTCATTTGTGGTAACCAGCTGTCAAGATGGCCACCAGTGAGCTTTGCCTTCTTGTGTGGTCTCCTCTCACACAGAATAGGGCTGACCTATGTAACTTAAAAGATATCATAGAAATGATGGTATATGACTTCTGAGACTAGACCCTAAAATGCTTCGCAGTTTCTGCTTTGTCTTCTTGGAATATTTGCTCTGTGGGAAGCCAGATGCCATATTGTGAGGACACTCAAGTAGCCCACGGGTGTGTGTTTCAGGGGGCGAGAGGTGGGGGAAAAGGGAGGTGCCATGATTGAGAACCTGAGGCTTCCAGCCGGCAGCCTCGTGAGTGAGCCATCACGCAAGTAGCTCCCCCAGCCCCAGTCATATTTCAGATGACTGCAGCCCTGGCCAACATCTTGACTATACTTCATGACAATCCCTGAGGCAGAACAGAAACTGGGAGATATAATAAATTTGTTCTGTTTTGTCTTGAGCTGCAAACTCTTGGAGTAATTTGCTATGCAACAATAGACAATCAGTGCATTCCTTCTAAGAAAATTCATTCAAATTAGTGACTCATCTGCCATATCAGGATTTAAACTCAGCTACTTCCAGATTCTCTACTTCGTTCTCTCTGGGGATGGGTTGGAATCTAAATTCAAGAAGACTTTGTGACGTCTCTGGCGGTCCAGTGGTTAAGACTTCGCCTCCCAATGCAGGGGGTGCAGGTTCGATCCCTGGCAGGGGAGCTAAGATCTCACATGTCTCATGGCCAAAAAGCCAAAATGTAACAAAAGGAAGCAATATTATAACAAATTCAATAAAGACTTAAAAAAAAAATGGTCCACATCAAAAAAAATCTTAAAAAAATATAAAGTCGACAAGACTTTACCTAACTTCCTAATATTAGGGAAAGGGACTCCTGGCCATTAATTTCTATATCAATAAGATGTTTTTGGCAATACACGATAGAATGGTAGAATCAAAGTCGCTCAAATAATATGCATTTTTGTCTCACACAACAGTAAGTGGGGAGGTGTGTACTTCCAGAGACAAATAATTCAGGGGCTCCACTGCCTCAGGACTTCCGTCAGCTTCTATTCTCTCAGCTTTCCCTTTATCATATTCTTTTTTCTGTGAACAGTCTGTTCATATCTTTTAACCATTTTCCTTTTAGGTTGTTGGTCATTTCCTTGTCAGTTTCTAGGAACTCTTCATATATTAGGAGGTTAGCCTGTGTTCTAAGTTGAAATATTTTCCACATTGTCATCTGACATTTTACTTTGCCTTTGGATTTTTTTTCTTTTTTTTTTTTTTTAATTGAAGTGTAGTTGATTTACAATGTTGTGTTAGTTTCTGGTGTATAGCACAGTGATTCCATTATACATATATATATTCTTTTTCATTATGGTTTATTACAGGATATTGAATATGGTTCCCTATGCTATGAAATAGGACCTTGTTGCTTGTCCATTCTATCTTGGAATTTTTGATCATGCATATTTTAGTAATATGCTTAATTTGTCCATCTTTTTCTTGTATGGTTTCTGGATTTCAAAGCTCTGCTCGTAGCCCAAGTTTACAAAGCAATTATCTCATGGTTTCTTCTAGTGCTTTATGGGTTGTTGTTTTGGGGTTTGTTTTTTTTTTTTTACATTTAAATGTTTAATCATTTGTAATTTCTCAAATTTGTAATTTGAGATGTGAATCCAATTAATGTTTCCTTCAAAGCCCTCACACCATTTATTGACTAGTTCATATTCCTCACCACACTCCCATCTGATCACATTCTACTAACCTATAACACTACCTCATTCCCCTATAGCAATCTGAGGGGCTAAATAAATGAGCAGGGGTAATCCTCCACTTCCAATGCATTATTTGAACTCAACAAAGCTGCATCATATGCTTTAGAACAGGAACTGGCAAACTATGGCCAGTGGGCCACACTTGTTTTTGGAAATAAAGTTTTATTGGAACACAGCCATATTCACTCACTTATGTATTTTCTATGGCTGCTTTTGCACTACAAATGCAGAGTTGAGTAGTTACAACAGAGATCATACAACCTGCAAAGCCTCAAACATTTACTATCTGACCCTTTCAGAAAAAGTTTTCTAACTCCTGCTTCAGAATTTACAGAACACTTTAACATACATAAACTCCATTAAAGCCTCAATAATCTAATGAGACGGTATTATCCCCATTTCATCTGTAAAGAATATGAGACTTGGGGAGGTTAAATAGCTGGTGAAGGGCAGACCCCAGATCTAACCCAAGTCCCAGGCCTTAAATTCCACAAATGTTTCTTCTGTCATTTATAAGGTGCTTTATGGTTTTCAAAGTCCTTTTGCACACCTATTCTCTTGATATTTCCGATACTCCTGTGAAGAATATATGAATCCCATTTTGCAGATGTGAAAACTGAGTTACAGAGAGGGTAAGTAAAATTCTGACATGCTCACAGCTTTTAAGTGGTGGATTGGTATCCAAATCTAGGTCTCTAGTAAAAAAGAAAGAAAAAAAAAAACACACTGCTTTCTCGAAAATACCTCATTGCTGATATCTTAATTCAAATCCTTGCTCACTCCAGCCCAAAATGCTCTGAGCATTCCAGCTATTCTTTAGTTAATGGTAATATACCTATCTTTTTTTAATGCTCATGATTTGTCAAAAAGAAAACAAAATTAAGCCCCCAAAAGGGAGGAAATGGCAGGAAGGACAGGGGGGAGCCCGAAACTCAGATTTTTAAATACAACTAGATTAAATAAGTACCTACTCTTCAAAGCAAATAAGAATCTTTCGAAAGGAAAAATTGGAAAAGTGGCACTGAATTTCCTCTGGCTTGGGATGCCCATTAGCACAGATGTAAAATCCTTCCCCATTCCTGCCAGCCAAATAAAGGAAGATCACTGCACCACTGTTTACTAAATTCACTTTCTCAAGGCAATGTTTGTCTTTTGCAGGAACTAGGAGGGTTCATGCTGAGACCAGAAGGAGGGATATTAAGCACATTTTTAAAAGCTATCTTTTTAATATACTGTATCCATAATATCTAAGCAATTCACACTATTCCCCCAGACTCTGCTTCTACTCCACTGGCCCACTGGCTCTGTAAAGTCACATCTTTCTGTTATTACTAAGGCAGTTCACCTCAGGTACTTCTTTAATATCCTGTATTTTTTTCCAACATGAAGTTAATTTACTTTATCCCTTATCCCAAGAATGATAACAGGGTTCCTATAAAAGTGAATATCCATGATCAAAGAGAAGCTTGTATTATAAACAAATTATTACAACTGGGCTCCCTTTGAAATATTTTAACTTAATTAAGCTCAAACACTTTTGGCAAAGGTTTAAAAACTTGAGAGTAATTGAAGAGCCATTCCAGTTTGGCTGGATTTTTCTTTTAATGTCGGGGTGGGGTGGGGGTAGTTTACATGGTTATAGCCTAAATGTTGCACTGATATTATTTTTTAGTTGTACTTTTTTAAACAAAAGATATTAGGCAAAACTGAACTTGTTTGGGGAATGACAGAATTGTTACATAGTTTGATGACAGTGATAGTTACACAACTGTCCACATTTGTCAAAACATATAGAAATGAAAAGAGCTGAATTTCACTGTATGTAAATTATTCCTCTATAAACCTAACTTTTTAAAAAACTGGATTCTTTCTACTCAGCTGAGTTGAAAATATTCTCAAGATGTTTTTTGAGGCATTGTCTGTAGTGACCAAAACAAAGAAAGAAGTAACTAGATACTACATAAATGCTGATCAGATGAGAATTTGATTGGTCTTTTTAAAATAATTTAAATCTATGTATCTTGACCTGGAACACTCTATGTAAAACATTGTTAAATTGGAAAAAAAAGACAAAAAGGCAAGCTGCAGAATAATGGGCCTATGAAAGCAGTAAGAGCAATCAGTAGCTGAAGCAGTGATATGATCTCATTTAGTAAATAAATAGGAAAAAAATCTTGGGAAGATTAACAGTAACTAATATTTATTGACCACTTCAACGTGTCAGGTATGATTCTAAGTACTTTACAAGTATTATCTCATTTAATTATTCTAAAAACTCTACAAAGTAGGTAAGGAAGATCTGCTTCCAACCAATCCAAGAGAGGATGAGGGCACCCAAAACAGAAGTGACGCCCCATCTAATCTAATCTTGGAAGTGGCAGTCCTTCACCTCTGCTAGATTCTACTTATTAGAAGCAAGTCAGAAAGTCCATCCCAGGGCTTCCCTCGTGGCGCAGTGGTTGAGAGTCCGCCTGCCGATGCGGGGGATGCAGGTTCGTGCCCCGGTCCGGGAAGATCCCACATGCCGTGGAGCGGCTGGGCCCGTGAGCCATGGCCGCTGAGCCTGCGTGTCCGGAGCCTGTGCTCCGCAACGGGAGAGGCCACAACAGTGAGAGGCCCGCGTACCGCAAAAAAAAAAAAAAAAAAAAAAAAAGTCCAGCCCACATTCGAGGGGAGAGTCTCCACAACAGCACGATCACCAGGAGATCGAGGGCCCTCTCGGAGGCTGCCACCCCGAGAAGCTTAACCATGGATTACTTAACAGTGGGGTCTGGGACAGCACCTTTTAATTTTAAAAAATTGATGTTTCTGCATCAAAACATTTGAACACTCATGCTAAATGGGATAAATAATGACTATAAGTAGCCTCATGTCAGTATAGAGCAGGTTCTGCTTCCAGATGAATGATGAAAATACTTACAGCTTTCAAAACCTTTTGAGGTTCAGAATTATGGAAAAGAGATTGGAGATCTAGCTATCCCCTGCTCTACAGATGATGATACTGAGGCACAGAGAGGTCAAGTATGTGTAGATTTGTATGTGCCCAGACACATACAGACCCATAACCATCAAGCTTTTAACACGATGTTCTCAGAACACTGACGATGAAGAGGGCTTTTAAACATATCTCCATGACTTCACTTATTACAAAACATGCAGTAGTACTCTTATTAATTTTTTAATTAATAAAATTAATTTTTAGAAGAATAAAATAGTATTTCTCCCGTAAGGCAAGGAGTTTACATTTATGTTACAAGAGCCAAAGGTTTTATTCACATTATGTTGGCTTCTAACATGCAGCTGTATTTGTGCACACATGTGTTTGTATGTGTGTACATCACATGCTGCTGTGATGTCACAAAATGGAAGAATTAGAGGAAGAAGTAAGAATAACAGAAAGAAGGAAAAAAGCAAGTGTAATAAATTAATTTCCTCAGCTTACCTATAGATGGGAGTAGTCAGGGGACAGAAATGAGCCTCCAGGTTTAGAAAATGGCTAGGTATGACATGGGTATGTGAGGAAAATTTTCGATTTGATGTGGTTTTGGTGTAAGTTAATGAAAAACACTGCCTCATTTAATGGTTGACCAACCTTGACTAGAACACAAATGCTGGTCAGGCTGAAACTTTATTTCTGCCCGTTAAGTTATTCTCTCTCTCTTCTGGTTTGCACTGATTCCTAATCAGAACTTTGAACAGGTATTAGATATAACAGTAAGGAGAGAGTTAGTCCTTTATTTCAGATTTTACTTTTTTTATGACCTGTTTAAACAGATAAAAACTGACTTTAATAACTGTAGGCAGTATTAGATATACTGGATGCCTTACTTCCGATGCTGTATATGTTTTACAAATTAAGCATTTCATCATTATGATTAAAAGTAAAGTGCTTAGCAAGGCAAGCTGAGAAATTCTTATCTACTTTAAGAGGTACTAATAAGCCTAAACGTCACTGGCATCTACTGTAATACGGTAACTTTAAATATAACACCTCAATTCCAAGTACGTTCATGTCAGAATCTGAAATGGCTTTGAAACTATGACATGGCAAACATCTTTTTTAAAAGTGAATTTTAGGAGCCGGGATGGAAAAGGACAATCACAGCAAATTCCAGAAGGCTAGTCAATGCTGTCTTGTCATGACTCAGCCTTCCACTTGGGGGCGATGCTTCTCAACGGCTATTAGATATTTATTATAAAATAAAATGGGCTTTTCTTGGCATTTCTGATATGGTTATTGTTGGCCTGGAAGAGTTCACTAGGCCTGCACCCCCAAGAACCACCTCTTTTCCCAAGGAGAAAGTATTCCTGAGTGGGATCACTTCAGCAATACATTATTAAGACATCACGTGGAATGAGAATAATAATAAAAGCCAACAATTTACTGAGATGGTTCCATCCAGTGGCAAGAAGGCAAACTCTAGACCCAGATGCCTGGGTTCAAATTTCAGCTCTGCTGCTTGTAGATGTGTTACCTAGAGCAAATTACTTGACCTCTCTGTGTCTTAGCTCCCTCATCTATAAAACAGATACAGTAACAGTACCTAACTCAGAAAGCTGATGGGAGGCTTAAATGAGTTGGTCTAGGTAAAGCACTTAGAATATTACCTGGCATATGACAAGCACTACTTAAGATGTAGCTATCATCCCTATGAACACCTCCAAGAATGCACTGCTGGCTACTACACTGGTCATATTTCACTGAATCCTGTCAACAATATTGGGAGTAGATTGGATCTAACCAGCATTAGACCCATTTTACAGATGAGGAAACCAAGGCCAGATAAGTGAAATGAATTTCCCAAGGTCTAAATTAAGGGAAGAACTACAACATGATTCTATGCTTACCTAGAACTACAACATGCACTTACACTCACCTAATTCTAAATCCACATTCTTAACCACTGTAATGTATTATACAGGCCAAATACTATAAGCAGTAAAAAAAAAAAATCACAAAATGTGTAGCTCAAACTAAGAGATAGGAGCAATCGCATTCCACAAAACTGTTTTCTCTTTGTTTTCTCCTCTTCAACATAATTCTATTACCCTTACTTTACACAGTTTATACACCCCAAAAATTAAATTTTTACATTAATATTTATTTATAAACCAACAGGAGGTACCTATAACCTAAATCTTTAAAAATTCTTGAGATATGGTTTTGAGGTGAACTTAAGAGATACTCCACTAAAAACAGTTAGATTATTTAAAAGTCAGGAAAAGATGATTCCGCAATTCTGCCCAAAGATAAAAATAGAATTCCAAGTACTCTACCCAAAAAACTCCACCACCTTCTAACTGCTGTTTTTTCCCTGTCAGTCCTTGAAATGACCTTGGCTTAATTACCTGCATCTCAATGAGTGAATCTACATAGAAAGTGAAGGTTAATTAATGAAGGATCATTTCTTTTGCTAAGCCCACCAGGCAGTGGCTGACAGCAAGAGTCGTCCACACGGTATTCCTATATCTCATTAGAAATGGTCAGATTGATGTGCTCACTTTGGACCAGGGAAATGAAAGAAAATAGTTTACTAATGATGACCACTCACAGTGTGTGGTCACAAAGCTTCCCACCTGCCACCTCTAACCTTGAATGGCACTGCTCCTAAACTCACAGAATCCAAAATGTTAGACCCAAGTAGAAATGCAGAGATCAGATTCTAATGAGGCTTAGACACTTGCATGCCAACTGCACAATGATATTCACATAGCTCCTATACTATTATTTTTCTTAACATTCTTTGTTTTTATATATTATTTTAAAACTGAGTCATTCTAGAATGGGGTTTATAAAACTCAGCATTAATGACATTTTGCAACTGATAAATTTTTGCTATAAGCAGCTGTCCTGTGCATTGTAGGATATTTAG
Organism: Lipotes vexillifer; assembly: GCF_000442215.2. Classification (NCBI taxonomy): domain Eukaryota; kingdom Metazoa; phylum Chordata; class Mammalia; order Artiodactyla; family Lipotidae; genus Lipotes; species Lipotes vexillifer. Next base: position 135,102 of record NW_006770868.1, read on the forward strand.
CAGCATCCCTGACCTCTATCTACTCGATGACGGTAACATCCTCCTCCTAGGTGTGACAACCAAAATTGTCTCCAGACATTGCCAAATGACCCCTTGGGTACAAATCTGTCCCTTCTTGAGAATGACTGATCTAGAAAAAATGTAGTTCTAGAGTTTGGCTTTTCACATTGAAATAATTTCAGACTTAAGAAAAAAAGTTGCAAAAATAGTATACCTGTACCCTTTACCCAGATTCCCCAAATGTCTCCATTTTACACAACTATAGTCCAGTTACTAAAAGCAGAAAATTAACATTGATACAATACTCTTAAGCAATTTATAGATCTCATTCAAATATCACCTGTGTCCCCTCAACACCCATCCATCTTGGTCCAAGATCTAATCTGGGATTACATATTGCAAGTAATTGTCATGGTCTCTTTAGTTCCCTCCAATGTGACAATTCCTCACTTTCTTTCTTTCATGACCTTGATATGTTTGAAGAGCACCAACCAGTTAGTTATTTTGTAAAAACATTCCTCAATTTGGGCTTGTCTGACGTTTTCTCATGATTAGATTGAAGTTCTGCATTTTTGAGAAGAATACCCCAAGAGCTTCGTGCCCTTCTCAGTGCATCATATCACAAGGTACATAATGGGCTATTAACTTTGATCATTAGGTTTGAGGCAGTGTCTGTAATTTCTCCACTGTCAAGTTAAACTTTTTCTTCCTTTGTACTAATAAATGTTTTGTGGGGAGATTCTTTGACAGTGCAAATATCTTGCTTCTTATCTTATTTTTGCCCACTAACTTTAGTGCCCATTGATGACTCTTGCCTGTAATAATTATTACTGTGGTGTTTGTCAAATGGTGATTTTCTATTTCCATCATCCTACATTTATAATTGTCATTCTACTGCATGGAATAGCTGTTCCTTTTCCTCCACTTTTTAGTTATTTTTAAAGGAAGCTTTGTCCCACTACCATGAATGAAAAACCAGGATTGAAACAAGAGTTATAATAATGAATAGTAACATTAAAAAATAAATTCAATGAAAAAAATCGATAGCAATTTCTGGCTGGATACTACAGCCTTTAAAGGCTCCCAATCTGATGTCTCCTTTTTCTTCATTAAAAAGAGCAATTAACAGGGATTTCCCTGGTGGCGCAGTGGTTAAGAATCCGCCTGCCAATGCAGGGACCACAGGTTCGAGCCCTGGTCTGGGAAGATCCCACATGCTGCGGAGCAACTAAGCCTGTGCGCCACAACTGCTGAGCCTGCGCTCTAGAGACCGCGAGCCACAACTACTGAGCACACGCGCCACAACTACTGAAGCCCGCGTGCCTAGAGCCCGTGCTCCGCAACAAGAGAAGCCACCGCAATGAGAAGCCCACACACCGCAAGGAATAGTAGCCCCTGCTCACTGCAACTAGAGAAAGCCTGCACGCAGCAACGAAGACCCAACACAGCCAAAAATAAATATACAAATTTATTTTTAAAAAAGAGATTAACAGGCATTAGAAAAGTATTAAAAACGTACTAGAATCAAACTAACTTTCTCCTTGATTGGAAGAAAATTAGGAAAAGAATCACTATGTCATTCAATATTATTTGATATTAGCTCTAAGTAAGACTTAAGATCTCATCTTTCTCGAGTGATTATCCTGTACTTTGGAAAACACTAATCAGCTTCTGCCATTTTATAGATGAAGTGACTGAGGCACACAGAAATTAAATAACCTGCTCAATATTCACTGATAGAAGGTCTTTGTTACAAGGAATAGTAATAATTCAAACAAGCCTATGACTACAGTGCTGGAGGTGAAATGGGTTGGCAGGTGGAGATTCAGTATCAGGATGCCAGGGTGTTTCATAAAGCCCAAGGGTAAAAATTCAGCCAAACCAGGAAGGGACTGGAAGCTGGAAAACAAGAGTGACCAGGGCCTTCTACCTCTCATTTCTATTTTTCTCTGTGCACCTGCGTTTTTCTTCTCCCCGTCTTCCTCTCTCACAGCTAACTCAGTTTCTCCATCCCATAGCAAAATATAGCAACCCCAAAACAACCAAGTTCACAGTCCAAACCATACTCAGAACCTCGTTGGGTCTCCCTGGGTCCCTAAACTTTTAAAGGAGAATCTGATTGGCCCAGCTTAACTCAGGAGTACAGCCTTGAGCCAATCAGCTCTGACATGGCAGCAGCTTCACATAATTCAAACATGAAGGATGGCCATTGTCAACTGAGTTATCCTAAGCGAGTACCACTGTGCAAGCTTGTGCATCCAAAGAGCTAGAGAACTGGTTTCTCAATCACTGGTCCAGGTCCTTAAAATAATGTTACCCCAGCATCAATCATGAGTATACCAGCCACCTAAATACCACACATACTATTTTTTTTACACTTTTTCTTTGACCAGATTCACTTTTTTTTTTCCTTAAATAAAAGCACTGAGTCAGGAAACTTATGATAGCATGAGCTTAACTAGGAAAATCAGATGTTTTTCTAATATTCATTCAAATACATACATATTACTAAAATCAAGAATGCACATCCCTGTGCCATATAAAACCCCCTGTGTTATGAATCCTTTACTTCAGTAAGTACCAGGCACTTTATACTCTGGAGCCTGTCCCCTGTTTTCTCTGTCCCCTGCAGTGAAATATTCTATGCTCAAATCATTCATTCAGTTCTCAATCCATCCCTGCTTTACTCTTCCTAAAATTAAATTTTCTGACTTGAAGAGTTGCACGTTGTTGAGAAATTGGCTTTTGATGTTTCTCTGAGCTATTCACACCAACTATTTAAAAAAATAAACCCTGATCAGTTTTTTTTACTTATTTTTACTAGTATTGCCTTTAGTGGGGAATTCTTAAGGATGGGTTTAGTTCGGGTTTTCAACTTTGGTTTTAATGGTCAATGCAGATAATTACCTAATATATACATTGGAAGGTCTTAAGTTCTGGGGATACAGACCTGCCCTCGTGGAGCTCCCAGAATCTCGAGGGGGAACAGAAATGTAAATAGACAATCACAGTGAGCAGCTTGGGTTCTGGTGGTACCAGTGGAGATGAGAATAATTTTTGGATTCTGGGTGTATTTTGAAGGTAGCGCTAACAGAATTTCAAAAGTTTAGATGTGGGGTCTGAGATAAGCCAAGGCTATACATAAAGTTGTGACTTGAGCAACAGAGTGGATGGAGTTTCCAGTTACTAAGACGAGGCAAGATTCCTGGCGCTATTAGGAGGAAGACGCAATCACATGTTCTTTCTGGACATGTCCAGTTTGAGGTGTCTGTGAAATGTATCCACATAGAGATATCAAGGGGGCAGTTGCAGATACAATGCTGAAGTTCAGGTTCACACCAAACATATTGAGGAGTGAAGACTCTCTTAGTTATGTGCCTGACATATAACAGGAATTCAAAAAATGGTAAACGCATGAGTGCCATGGCTTAGATCAGCAGAAATATTTGCTTACTGTTGGAAAGGAACTAGGCTTTCACACCCTACTTATGGTGGGTCAATAAGATTTTTCACATGAGAAGAATAGCATGTTTTTCTTACTCCAAATGATCAGCAAGATAGTGTGGTTTCATTTAGGTTGTTTTTTATCTCCAAGATAACATTAAGAAACAAATTTGAAATCACACAAGTATGAATGTAAATTATTTACAGTGTGCTTGAAGAGCTCAGAAGGGCTTTGTAAGATAAATAATTTATAAACTCATAGAAGGAGTTTCTTTTTTTCACTAATTAGGGTGAAAATTTTACCAATAAATCATGAGAGGTTTCGGGAAGTATGCAGAGTAGAGATCAATTCAGGGCAATAAACATTTACTGAAAACCTACTATGTGCCAGGCACTTGGCTGGAGGTGGGTGGTTCAGAGAACTGTATATGGGGTTTCCTCTTTTAAGGGGCTCCCTGTGCAGTGGGGGAAATGGCATCCTGAGTGCCAAGTCATGGGTGGTGGGACATTGGTGCTGCTCACCACTAAGTTCTGATGCTCAGCTTTGCAGGCATGCAATAGGATGGCAATTCCCCACCCCTCAAGGGCAGGCATGACCATGTGGCTTGCTTTAGCCAACTAAATGTAAGTAAATGTTACCTATATTACTTGCAAGTGGAAGATTTAAGAGGTCCTAAGTGATTTGCTATTCTTATGGACTGAATACTTGTGTCCCCCCAAAATCAAAATGTTGCAATCTAATCCCTTGTGTGCTATTACTGGGAGGTGGGGGACTTTGGGAGGTGATTAGATCATGAGGGTGGAGCCCTTATGAATAGGATTAGTGCCTTTATAAGAGGAGGCCAGAGAGCTTGCTTGCTATTTCTGCATTGTGAGGATGGGATGAGAAGTGGGCAGTCTGCACCCTGGAAGAGGGTTCTCACCAGAACCTGACCATGCTGGCACACTGATCTCAGACTTCTAGCTTCCAGAACCATGGGACATACAGTTTTATTATTTATAAGCCACCCAGTCTATGGTACTTTGTTACAACAGGATGAACAAAGACAGACATGTTCCAATTTACAGTTGCAGTGACAACAGTCAGTGTTGAAGTGCTGCTTCCTTCAATCTAGGCCCATGGGTGACCACTGTGAGCAGAGCTTCCCCACCTTCCCCCTCAGATGACCTCCTGGATTTATAGCATGAATAGGAAATAAGCTTTTGTTGTGTTAAGCCATTGATATTTGAATGTTGTTAGTTACTGCATAATCTAGCCTTGTCCTAAATGATACAAAGCTTATATTGATAAAGGATATATCCTTTGTGAATTTCCATGTCCCAAATGCCCTCAGTATCCCCCATCCTTTGAGCTTTTAGTAATCTACCTCTTTTTTTTTAAACATAACTTCTGCCCTGACTAGGTTTCCCAAGTCATTTTTCTATGATCATTTATAGAAACAAAGTCCTAGATCCAAGCCATCATTCAAATACTTTTGTCCACTCCTCAGTTTATTTAAAAATTCCATTTTCCAGCTAGAATCACCTCTTTTTATCTCCAATTGCCCTTGTACATGCATCACCTGTAGGCTTTCTTGGCTACATCATATTTGTCACCAGAAGCAAATCTGTAGTTGTTTTTACTATTGTTGTTAATTTCACAAGCGTTTCCAGGTATGTAAGAAGAGCAGAGTTCAAGAGACTCATGTGAAACCTGGATTGTAACTGACTATGTGGCTCCCTTCTGCACCTGACCTTACTTTAATAAATAGAAATTAGACCTCTGCAAAGGCTGTAAATGACTATTCATTAAGGACCTTCCAGGGGCAAGCAAGTTGCAAAACTACGAAATGGCTAATGCTTTTGTGTGTTTTGTTGACTGCCATCTTTCTATTGACTAGAAAATGTGTAGCACAGAGTAGATGCTAAATAAATATTGTGAGTTGCAGAGGGAAGAGGCACAAAGTGTGAAGACTTCCTGAATAACACAAGAAAACAGAGGTCAGGAGATACTTTGCTCAAACAGTTCTGGGAAAGTTCCACCATCATTAATTTCAGACCATGAGAAGAATTTCTGTATAGGTCAGCAGTGGTTCTAATGGTTTGGGAAATCTTCTCTGAATCAAGGGCAAATGATACCTTATAGCAAAGGTACTGGGTGTTTCCTTAAGAACAACCAAGTGCCATTTGATTGCGTTGGCAGACTGAGCTGGGAAAGGTCAAGGCAAAGAGAAAGAAGAGAACATATGCTTATAGCAGTGGAGGGGCCAAGACAGGGGAGGGGAGGGAGCCGTGGAGGGCTTGAGCCTGCCTCCCCACACAAAAAATCCATTATCCTCAAAAGTCACCCCAAATAAGCAGTAGTAAAATATCTTGGTTTTCATTCATTGACATTTTCTTGATCTTAAGAAAATATGACTAAAAGCTACTTTTCAAAATAGCTATCATATTGATTGTAATGCAAGTTAAATAACAGTGTTCTTTCTGTACAAATCCAGCTTTTGGACAAATCCCACCAAGAGCACCAGGTTGCTCTTGTACTGCATTTTAGAACAGACCCTGGCTTAGAATGTACTGTTCATTTCCAGCATCAGCACCAGTGAATAAAATGGTCCCATCCTCAGTTACCCCTCCCAACTCCAACATGGGAGCTGGTATTATTACATGCTGACGTCCACCACTGGCTTGTGCACTGCTGATTGCAACACTCGATATCAATTTTCATATGTTTACCTGGAGATAGTAGAAAGCCACCCTTAGTCAAGATGAGTTTTTGACTAGAAGGATAAGAAACGCAATATAGCAGTAGGGGAAGTTTCTTAAGTCTGGCACTAGGAAGCTGAGGGTTGACATGGAGCTACATAATGGTAGGGTTCCAGGCTTCCTCTGTCTTGTTTCTCCGTCAGAAACAGTTTCCATTCTCATGATCACCTCATGGTCCAAAATTGTTGCTGGAGCACCAGCTGTTGTATCCACAGTCCCACCATCAGGAAGGAATAGGGGGAGAAGGGAGGCAAAGAAGTACACATCACCTCCTTTTAAGTACATTTTCCGGATGTTGTCACTTCCTCCTACAATTAATTGGATAAGAACTCAGGTTCACAGTTCCAATTAGGAGCATGGGGAACTGGGAAATCTTGCTGTACTGGGGGCTTACATGTACCACTGAACAATTAAAGGTCATTTATTAGGAAATAAGAGGGGAATAGCACTGGGGGATAATTGGCACTTCCACCCACTCCAATATGGTTTATGCCAGATTTTAATTTGTCTTACTTTGCCTCTTCTCAAGTGCTAAGAAAAATAATGAGATATATAAAGTTTTCTGAAACCATGAAACCTAACTCATTTACCTTTATAATTTTCTATTAATCTACTACCAGAATTCATTTCACATTTAATTCCAGCCTCTAACACTTTAATGCCATCTCTTTAGTCTTTACACATTAGTGGTCCCAGTCATGTCAGACTTTTCATCTCCTTTATGTTCATTTATTTTAACTTTTAGTGGTCTTCTAGCCAATCCTTTATCCTTTTTATTACAAGAGCATGAAATTTTATAATCCCCTAGAGCTTTGTTAGTCAGCTGCTACAAGGTTCTTAACCTTCACTAATTTATTCCCTCTTTTTTGACTTTCAGATCTGAAGCATGCCTTAATATTTTGTTTTCAAATATGAAAGTAACTTTTATTAAGTAGGTTTATTGCATTAATAGATTTTTATTTTAGTTTTTATGGTTATATTTAAGTTCTCTGCTAGTTATACCACAGATCCCTTTAATAACAATTTATAATGCTATGTTATATAATTTATATTTTAATATAATAAAAACATACCTAATGTAATAAAGCAAGGGTGATTTTATAAAATTTTACCTGGAAATCATTTCTAATAAGCAGGTATTTTTTAGCTCCCTAACAAACAATTTTATTGATACTTATTGTAATAGAAACTCCCTAAACAAGGATAGCTTCTCTTTTTAAGGAAAAAAATAACAATAAAGACAGGGCCTCTTAAAATACCACGTATGTTTTGATTTTTTATTTGCCTCATCCTTTCTCCTCACTGTTTTGATTTCTCAAAGACAGAGAGGGAATTGTTTTTCCTTCATCATAAATTACCTGAATGATCAATACCCGGCCATGAAAATTTCTAATGCAGGTTACCACAGCAAGAACAATCATGTTGGCATTAACAGATACATATGTGACAATAAAATAATACTAATAATTATAAAACACTGTCCTCCTCATCGAAAATCTGGCAGGGAAATATAGAAAGACTGATCAAAATGCAAATGTTAGATATATATATTTGTGCACTGAGGGAAGGAAAAACCGAAGTGTGAACTTGAGGACGTTAAACCTTCTGGGCTTTAAAGTAAGACCAACACAAGAAAAAAAAAAATGGTCATAAGAGTGTTGGACTCTGATAATATTTCTCTTTAGGCATGGACCTAACTGACCATATCAGTTAGTGTCTGTTGCGTAATAATCTCCCCTCGCCCCCGCAAAATAACTCAGTGGTTTAAAAGAACAACTTTTAGTTCATGAGTCTACAAACAGGCTATCGCACTTGGGGGGTTCTGCTGATCTGTGCCAGGCTTGTTCGATTTGGCCAAGTCTCACTGCAGAGTCTGTGATTGCTTTCTGAGACAGCTGAGGGGCTGGCTGGCTCTTGGTTAGGGCACCCAGCTCTCATCTGTGTGGTCTCTCACCCCCAGCAGGTTAGCTCAGGCTCCATCAAATGATGGCTGGGTTCCAAGAGCAGCAAAGAGGGCAAGCCCAATGAATGGGTGCTTTTCAAGCTTCCACTTGTTCTGCTTAGTGTTTGCTAATGTCCCCTTGTCCAAAACAAGTCATATTCCCAACGCAGATGCAAGTGGGAAGTGGGGAAATGGACTCCTCCTCTTTATGGGAGGAGTAGATGATTGTGGGCATTTTATAATCTACCACATCACACCCAGGATTTTCACCCTCTTTGCTATCAGTTCTTGAATTCCACGGCTCATTGAACACTCCATTCTCTCAATTAATGAGTAGTTCCTTTGTCCCAAGCCCTATTTTAGAAGTAGTAAACAAAATAAACAAAAATCCTGGCCTCGGGCTTCCCTGGTGGCGCAGTGGTTGAGAGTCTGCCTGCCGATGCAGGGGACACGGGCTCGTGCCCCGGTCCGGGAAGATCCCACATGCCGCGGAGCGGCTGGGCCGGTGAGCCATGGCCGCTGAGCCTGCGCGTCCGGAGCCTGTGCTCCGCAACGGGAGAGACCACAACAGTGAGAGGCCCGTGTACCGCCAAAAAAAAAAAAAAATCCTGGCCTCGGGCTTCCCTGGTGGCGCAGTGGTTGAGAGTCTCCCTGCCGATGCAGGGGACACGGGCTCGTGCCCCGGTCCGGGAAGATCCCACATGCCGCGGAGCGGCTGGGCCGGTGAGCCATGGCCGCTGAGCCTGCGCGTCCGGAGCCTGTGCTCCGCAACGGGAGAGACCACAACAGTGAGAGGCCCGTGTACCGCCAAAAAAAAAAAAAAAAAAAAATCCTGGCCTCATGAAGTTTACCTTCTAGTATCAACAGAGGTCCCCTGTTTTCTAAATCAATATTCTTTTTGACCCCAGCCAATGTCTCTGCTTCCTATACCCAATAATTGACCTCTCTAGGTTTTCCCCATTCACTTTCCCTTCCCTTTTCTTCAGGCGATAGGCTCTTCCCTCTCCTTTTGGGAATTTCTCCTTCTACCTCCTAGGGCACTGTCAAACATGGGCTTTTTTTTTTTTTTGCCTCACATCTGATCATGAAATCCCGTCAGGTCAATCAGAATACATCATCCTGGACACAATTATTGGTCCAGGGTTGGGCAAATGAGCCCAACTCATTATTACATTACGTAATGTAACATTACATTACATTATTTAATGTTATATACATTTACTACCCACCCCCCTTGTTTTTAATAATTTCTTATGTAAAACCTTCATTCAAACCCAAAAAAGATGTAAGACTAACTTGGGGGGAGGGGGCAGATAATCACTTTGTCTTTGAGGACTAATCAAAGACATTCTCAGGAATTGATGTGAAGTTGTTTAAGAAAATCAGGTATCTCTACCTACAGACAAAATGTGAACTAGAAATGCCAATAATCTTAGATACTCCATGAGAATAAATCAACCAAAGGAAATCAGAACAAAATAATGAAGACAGACAGAATCCTCATTATGTCATTTGCACTCCTAGAAACAGCCATACCTGAAGCCACATCCACTTCCACTCTCAGTTATGTAAGTCAATTGCTTATCAACTTTGAGTTGGTTTTCTGTCATCCACAACCAAGTGAATTGAGATTCACCCAGTCCTCCAGCACTGAACACTGCTGTCCCAACCTCTAAAGCCAGCTAGAGCCCCTGAAAGCCCTGTGTACTATTTACAGAACACCATGAAATACACTATACATAATTCTACCATACAAACAAAGAGCAATCCATTAGGCAGAAAATAACTACATGATACAACTACAGTGTAACAACCACAGATACATCTTTTCTCTTTTTGCTTTTTGTTTTTTGTGGTATGTGGGCCTCTCTCACTGTTGTGGCCTCTCCCGTCGCGGAGCACAGGCTCTGGACGCACAGGCTCAGCGGCCATGGCTCACGGGCCTAGCCGCTCTGCAGCATGTGGGATCTTCCCGGACCGGGGCACGAACCCGTGTCCCCTGCATTGGTAGGTGGACTCTCAACCACTGCACCACAAGGGAAGCCCTCTTTTCTCTTTTTCAAACATGTTATTAAACTAAATAAGTCCTGCCATTTCCAATTTTTTATTAATAAACGTTTGATTTTGTTTATCCATTGGATCACTTATAGTTGGTACTCACAGGCTCAAGATTTATAGGAAGGAAAAATAAAAATGAACAAAATTCTATCTGACAGCTCATTTTTTCCTACCAAGTCAAAAATGATTAGCTTCCATCCAGGTCATGGAAACTTCCAATGATCCTTTGGACCACAGACTGAGAACCTTTTTCTAAAGTTATATTAGAGATTATATTAGAATAATCAATTCTAAATTATAAATGGTAAATTCTGCTCCTCTCTAGCCACCTTCCCAAAGAACACCCAGGGATTCTAATGTCAGTCTTTGGGAAGTGTATTCCCCAAATTATTACCCAACTCAGTCTTTCTCAAGTGTATCCTATGAAATGTTACACACACAGAGTTCTGAGTTCAATTGTGCCACAAATTTTATCACCTTCTTGGAGAGAAACTATGCATTAAAGGCTCCAGAGAAGAACCAGTTTAACTTTGTCTGACCTAACACTTCTCAAACTTGCTGGATCACCGACTATTGGGTGTTTTTTTCATCATACCATACACATTATTGTTTATTAAACCAGTTATCCATGGAGTCACTATTAGCCCACCACCTAAATAGGGGTCAATGAACTTTTTCTATAAAGAGCTAAAGAAAAAATAGTTTAGGCTTTACAGGCAATTCAACTATTCAATTTGGTCACTGCAGCATGAAAACAGCCATAGACAATGTGTAAACAAATGGGTATGGCTGTGTGCCAATAAAACTTTATTTAGGGGCTTCCCTGGTGGCACAGTGGTTGGGAGTCCGCCTGCCGATGCGGGGGACACGGGTTCGTGCCCCGGTCCGGGAGGATCCCACGTGCGGCGGAGTGGCTGGGCCCGTGAGCCATGGCCGCTGAGCCTGCGCGTCCGGAGCCTGTGCTCCGCAACGGGAGAGGCCACAACAGTGAGAGGCCCGTGTACCGCATAAAATAAATAAATAACATAATAAAATAAAAATGCTTTGCTGAAACCCTTTGGGGAGCTCAGGTTTTTTAAAAAAAAAAAAACTTTATTTATAGAAACAGATGGAGGGCCAGATTTGGCTGTGGGGCATAGTTTGCTGGCCTATGTCGGCACCAACAGGAGATTTCAAGTCTAGAATAAAAGATGAGACCATGAACTTAGTTGATGTTGGAATCCCAGCTCCATGAACAAGCTGCATAGCCTTGAGCAGCTTCCTGAACCTTTCTAAGCCCTGTTTCATAGCTGTAAAATGAGGATTAAGTGTACATTTACACACCTACTGAATTTGCATTTCACATGATTTCTCTGAGTGGAGGGTGTGCATGTGTATGTAATTCCAAAAAGTGGTTCAGTGTAAATCATGAGCTAACATGAGTCAAAACAAGTTGGAGAGATGAAAAGATTCCTACACCAAAGTCATACAGCAAACATAGCACTCAGATCCAAGGATGACAGATTTAAAAATATAAGCCTCCTGGGAATTTGTAAAATTTGGGGAGACAGCTCTGAACTTCTATTGAATGGAGTGAGGTTTAAACCAATTTTACATAGCTCTCAAGGGCCAGGGAGACCCAATTAACATCTTATTTCCATAAACCTACCAGAAGCTATATTTGGGTTTATAATGTGTCTAAAGAGACAAAAGAAAACTGCCATCCAAGTCACAAAAACACATTTTCGCTATTTAATTTTCAACCCAAACCTCTGATGGCCAAGTAGACCATCAGGAAGTTCTGTTTTCCTTTTACTGGTAGGACAAAATGGAAATCAAGCCAAACAAAGAGTTAGGTTATAAACTGTGCTATGGTTCTAAGAGATTGGAATGTTTTACCCAAATGTTTGCTTTCATAAAATCTCCTTTACACTCATACTAGCAAAATCACATTTTTATTTTGCCGCACTGTGTTCATAATTTCAATTTTTACTGCATAATGTAGACAGATTCTTTCCATTCACTGTATTTTTTACACACAGAGGTGGGAAGGGAAAAGAACACTCAAATCCCTCCGGAATTCCCCTTTCGCTCCATAGGGACCTAACACTTATCATGATTAATTTTTTTCTTAACAAAAAAAGAAATGAACATTTCTTTGTCAGGTAGAAGCTTTTAGTCATCCTGACACCAGGCTTTCATGCAGCAAAAATATTACTAATACTATTTTCCCTCTGAAGTGCATTTGTTATCAATATGCACTTAAACTGGTGATCAAGTCTTGCTAGGAGAGACACCTGCTCTGCATTTTCTATCTGTTTAATACCTTAGGGATACATCACTTAATAATTTAGTGCTAAACCATTTAGCATTTTAGCCCATCATCGCTTATATTACACACAGGATTTCAGTAATGTCTGATAAAATTATGTGTTAGCTGCCTTATGTGTGTGTAAAACTTAATAAGTCTTCTTTCCCCCCTCAAGTTTAATAACTGATTTTCTTACATTTATGGATGTGAAATTTTATTGCTCGTGGATATAGTTTGAACCTAAATCTTCATATCTTATAAATTGATTTTTAGTTTCCTTTTTGACCTTATGAATTTCAATCAGACAGTGACCTCTTGTTGCTCATGAATCTGACTGATTTAATGCCTTATAACAATAATAGTGGAGAAAAAGCATTATCATAAGAGCCCACAGGGTTTGCAGAAACCCATAACCAGATCTTGGAGGCCTCAAGCAATAATAATTCTTGACCTAAGACCATTCTCTAAAGCTGGCATTCTTTACTGTATGTTAAGCTACAACAAGGATGACCCATCCTTGTTGTAGCTTAACTAGGCTGAAGCAATGGAAAAGTCCCAAAAGGAGACTGGCTAAAATTGTCTCAAAGACATAGTCTTGACCATAAACCAGTAATAGGAAAGACACAAAAAGCTAATTTTATCACAATTTTATCATGATTGGAAAGAAAAAAATAATATACTCGTGCTGTCTTTGGGGGGGACAGGCATTTTAAATATTTTAGCTTGATAAAAAAATGAAAATTTAATATTAATTGTCTTTACAGACTGTATTGTCACTACTCTGTCTCATATTGTGACTGCTGAGTCGATCGTATAAATGGAAGAACTGAAGGATTGTTCCTTTGTTTCCCTGGCTATGCTAATTTAATTTAATTGGTTTACTGAATAACTGGGTGTTGATGTTCATTATTCCTTATTAGGAAAGACTCTTAAACCCAAAACAAAAGCAGCTCTTTTTCTCTTATTCTTTCTTTTTTTTTAATGAACACAGGAGTGCAACTTTTTCCTGCAAGGAGATCAACAATTCTCGAAAGATAAAACAGCTAAAATTTGGGCTTACCCACCAGCTTCCCCTCTATGAGTCATTCTCCCAAAAATTTAAACATCCTTCCAATTGCTACAACAAAATGCTGGCAATGGAATGCTGACTAAAACTCAAATTACTTGTGAAGAATAAACCTTTTCTGCTGAGAGAACTTAAGCAGATGCCCTATTTAACTCACTTGCTTGGTAGGTAGCTGCTTAAAAAGAAGAGGAAAGCAGACCTTCACAAATCTTACTCTGAATGAACCCCCCGCCCCTCACGTCCCATGTGGAGGTCAACTACTGAGATTCAAAAGTACCTAAGACACTAATACTCATCTCCCATTTCAACCCATCATAATACAAGAGACTAAGAATGGGAGCCGTTGGTTCTGTTCACCAATATTTCCAATACTCCTCTTTCCAGGCATTTGACAGGATTAACTTTCCTGCCGCCTTGAAGCTAGGTGTGCCTATGCGACCATGAAATGTGAGGGGAAAAAAATGTATCTAAAAATTGATGTTTGATTCTACAATGTCCTCTTCTGCCTAGCCGAGTGCGGAGGTACCTCTTGATCTGCAGGTCTGGAGCAGGGTCACCGAACGCTGCCCTGAAAAGCTGTGCAAACCATGGTGGGCCTGACTTGAGCACAAAATAAATGTTTTCATTTAAGGCAATGAAATCTTGGCGTGAAAGCCTGTGGTGACTGATACACCTACCCTTGGTTATCTTCATTTTGGGGAGAAGGTATCCTCTGGATAAGGGAAGTAGGGAGTAGAAAATATGGAATCGAGGTAGAAATGACTACCTGATCCCAAATAGCAACCTTATCTGTGACACATCTTTAAGCTAAGGCATTGCCAGAAAAGGATCCTATTGAAGCAAAATACAACAATAAATCCTTACTTACCAATGAGTGGTCATTAACACATCAGAATGCATTAGCAAAGTTCTTCTATAGAAAAGGGTTAGGGTTCTAAGATAAAAAGGGCAAAGGAAGGTAATGTTGTCTTTCAGTTCAGAAGTTGAGGAACCCTCTTTCTAAAAAAAAATCAAAAGAAAAATGAAAAGTAACGGAAATAGGAGGTTAAGCCATTCATCATTTCATAAACCTAAATTTTGAACTGTTTTTCCAGTAATTGGTTGGTAGCCTTTTGTGGTGAATGTAGACTTAGAGTTACAATGTGGCCCCTGAAAGAGTGAGTAGCAATCAATGGCTCATTTCTTCCTTGAACAAATATTTATTGAACAACTAGGAGGGCTGCATAACTTCCCACCATGCTGTCAGGGTCTCTCATACTGACTCTGGCCTCTACCGTGATATCAAGGAAACGTATCAGTAAGGGTTTTGCTCTAAAGTGTTAGTAACATGTCACCTCATTCCAAGGTGTCTTGAACAACATAAGAGAGTCTCCCATATCCATTCCATCTTTGCCCATGATGAGCCATCCACGGAGCTTAAGGATGACCCAGCTCCTCAAATGGGATCAAATTAGGCTGAAAACAGCTCCGCAAGAGGAAACCTTTGTTTTCAGAAAGGGCAATAGCACAGGGCCACCACAAACTATCCTCAAAACTATTAACATTGTCAACAATGACAAAGGATGTATTTTTCTTTTAATTTCTAACTGTTATATTTTTCAAAAACACACATTGCCTTTGACATTATATTTATAAAAGGAAAAATACTACATTTAAAATCATGTTATCTTCTTATATCCTCAATTGTTTTCATCACTAAGATTATAGTCTAAGATTATGGTCTAAGATAAAAAAATCTCAAATTCAGAGAAAGTCAAACCAATGGCTTGATATCCTGAAATCTGACCATCTATTCCAAAGTTATTTGAATGCCTCGGGCAATAATATCCAAAAAAAAAAAAAAAAAAAAAAGAGAGAGAGAGAGATTCAATGGCTTTTCTAAACCACATGAAATTATTTGCAGAAGATGGGACACAAATTATGAATAAATCTATCAATATTTATTTCTTCTGGTCTTCCAAGAGCCTTTCCTGGTTCTATTTTCCAGGGTTCATTGGAAATAAGTTCTTTAGGGGGAATCTCATGATGTCTGGGATCTTTTCTTCTTTTTCATTTTCTTTCATGTTAAGCCATATTTCTCATAATGGCAGAGTGCTATCTGACTATATAAATCTGCCCCTTTCTGTTTATCCTGTAGTTGCCTGTCAAAGCAAATAAGCCTGCTTTGCATTAGAGCTTGGAAATTAAATTGTGGGAGGCTAGGTCCCTCCAGTTAAGGTAAACCAGAGTGGTATGAATTCATACCCAAAGGAACATACAGCCAGAATATCTGCATCTGTGACAATTAGGCAACCTCAGGGGGTGGGAAGAAAAATTTTTCAAGGCACATATATATACCAAATAAAGTCAACCAGTTTTCTTAAATATAAAAACACCTGCTTTTTAAATATCTTACCTTATCAAGATTGTGACTGTAAAAGTTAATTCTCACGGATGCTATTAACGTAACTAAGAAGAAAATCTTACTTCCTTCTCAGCTTCCTCTACCATTGGGTCATAATCTTAAAAGGAACTCGAATTACTAAAAGAATCTCCCTTAAAATATAGAAAGTGCAGAAATAGTTGCAGGTGATTATGGTTCCAGTTCTTAACCTTGAATATTGCCCAGAATACTTTACATTCATCACAGGTTTAACAGTAATAAATATTATTGAGTGCCTGTTATGAACTTTAAATTGCTTGGCCCTTGATATAAATTATCTTTTTTAATCCATACAACTCTAAGAAATTAGTATTTGTATGCTTATTTTATGGATATCAAAACCATGATTCAATTAAGTAATTTGTCAATTACAATTCATAAATGTTTTTCCAAATATACATTACATACATAACTCATAATTTTAAAAACACATCTCATACATGCACTATGTAAAATTTCTCTTATACTACCTATTACATAGGTATCCTCGGTTTAGAATATTCAAGAAGAAGGAAAAAGAAAAAAAATTTTGTGAAAATCTCAAAATGCCAAGAACTGCCTTTGTGCTTTCCAAATCGTTACTGCATTTGGTCTGTGCAAGCGTAATCAGGTTGCATTACTAAAATCAAGTGCAAGCAATGGGCAGAGCTAGGATTTGAACTCAGGTCTCTCTAAGGAGGGTATGGGAGGCAGTGTTAATCTACAGGCTCTGAACTCAGCTGTGTAAATGACAAGCCCAGCTCCACAACTCACTCGCTGTGTGATCTTAGACAAATCAGTGGAACTAATTTGTTTTCATTCCTCGTATTAGTAGTAGATCCCACCTTGTATTGCTGCTGTTCCTCTGAAGATCAAATGAGATAACGTTCATAGAGGTACTATCTGATGCATGGCAAGCTGTTATGATAACCGGCCTCCAAGATGGCCCCAGTGATCCTAGCCTCTTGATAATCACAGCCTTGTGCATGCCCCTCTCATGTTAAATAGGGCTGAGCTATGTAGAGTATTACAGAAATGACTATGATTTCTGAGCCTGGGGCATAAGAGACTTTGTATCTTGTGCCTTGGTCTCGACTCACTCTGGGAGACGCCATCCATCATGCTGTGAAGACACTCAAGCAGACCTCTGAAAGGGCCCATATCAAGAGAAGCTGAGGCCTCCCACCAACAGCCAGCACCAGCTTGCAGGTGCATGTGAGTGGGCCTTCTTAGACGTGGACCTGCCAGTCCCCTGGATTCAAGCCTTCAGACTACAGCCCCAGCCGACATTCTGACTGCAATCTCATGAGAGACCTCAAGCCAGATCCACCCAGTTAAGCCACTTCTGAATTCCTAACCCATAGAAACTGCGAGATAATAAATATTTATTGTTGCTTGAAGCCACTAAGTTTTAGAGTACTTTGTTACACAGCGATAGATAACGAATACAGTGCGCAAAAAACCCTAAGCTCTTAGCAGAAACCAAAGTATGAACTTCACCAAGTTTCATTCTGCTTCACCTTTCATGAAGGAAAGACTACCACTGCAGCAAATTTTAAACCCTCTAGCACAGGGTGGGAGATGCAAGTAATGAATTTTTTTTTAGGGATGGGGGCTTTGGGTGCTACTATTCAGACGACCACATGCCTTATTCACATGTGCATAGCATCATATCCATTGAGAAGTTCACAATTCCATTACTAATACCACCAGCTGGGGCAACTGCCCTAATACAATCACAAATCATTAGGCTATTTTACATTTTCAGTATCCATTTGCAGACCCCAAATATGCCATCTTTCCCCATGATTCCCTCTATTCACTGCCTTGCTTCTTTTCTGATTTGTCCCAGCAACACAAAACAATAAAAGAGAAGCATGCAAAGCAATATTTCTAGTAAAGAATGTTGTTTTCCTATGTGTTGTACCTTTCCCATAGGAGGAACGCAGGGAGCAGGAACGGGTTTAATATTTTTGTATTAACAAGACTCATAGTAGTAACATCCCTCTGCAGCCCTCACCATCACATCAAAATAAATCACCATCTTATCAACCCGTCCAAACACTCCAGGTTCCGTCACCCTGTACAAAACTCCTCATCTATCGTTCCAGAAAACGTTTCAGAACCATAGAAGAGTCCTTAGCTTTTTCCCCAGGTTCTATGATGAATGGATCAGCTTCTCTCCTGTTCTGTCCTAAATGTTGGGATGTATATGAATAAGTGGTCAAAATTCTGGAGCTTAGGCACTCTCTCTGCAGATACACTGTCGATAGGAATGTCATTGGGTACAGCCATGTTAGAGATGATTTGGTGACACAATGATTTTGCATCAAGCACTAATTTAAAACTGACTTTAGATCCTAATGCACATGTCAGATGCAATCTCACTGTAAGATAAGGTGTCATGAGAGCAATTCCAGGGTCATGAGAGTGATGGGGGCAGAACAGGAAGTGCCAATTAGGAAACAGGTAGCCACATACTTTTGTATAGAACATATGTCAACGAGAGCATTAAACAAAGCAAACATATGTTGAGCACCTACTATATGCCAAGCTCTGTTGATTTTGCATATGTTAGGATGCTCTCAGTCCTCAGAGTAAACCAATCTACTAGCAAGTTACGTTTATAGAATGGCATAAACCGGGGGTGAGCAAACTACAGCTGTGGAGCCAACTAGCCTGCTACCTGTTTTGTAAATAGGTTGCATTGGAATATAGCCACACCTGTTGTCTACATGCTGTCTATGGCTGTTTGCACACCACAACAGCAGAGCTGAGTAGTTGGGACAGAGATTGTGGCCCATGCAATGGACTGAATTGTGTTGAAGTCCTAACCCCCAATATGACTGTATTTGAAGATAGGGTCTTTAGGAGGTAGTGAAGGTTAAATGAGGTCATAGGGCTGGGGCCCTAATCCAATAGGACTGTGGCCCTATAAGAAGAAGATCTCCCCTAACACCCCATGTGAGGACACAGTGAGAAGGCAGCCATCTGCAAGTCAGAAAGAGGGCCCCCACCAGGACCTGACCATGCTGGCACCCTGATCTCAGGCTTCCAGCCTCCAGGACTGTGAGAACATTAATTTCCATTGTTTAAGCCACCCAGTCTATGGTACTTTGTTACGGCAGCCCTAGCTGTCTAATGCAGCCCACAAAACCAAAATTACTTGCTATCTAGCCCTTCACAGAAAAGGTTTACGGACCTATGGAAAACTTATAAGCAAACAGGAAACCCTCTGAGAATTCTCCGCCCACTCTCTATTCACTGTAGGGAA
>NW_006770868.1:154328-170461 GCF_000442215.2 Lipotes vexillifer
TAATTCTCTTAAATTAGGATGGTTGGGTTTGGAGGTCCAAATATACTGTCATGCGTTTTCCTTTTGCTTCTGTCTTTAGTCCACAGCAGTTCCAAAAATTCAGTGAGCGTAACAGGAATCTGAAATGAGATGTGTCCAGAACTGAACTCCTGGTTCCCAGGCCCTTCCCAAACCTGCTCTCCCGTCTCAGTCAACTGCTTCATCTTTTTGGTTCTCTAGACAAAATCCTCAGTGCCTTCCTGGACTCCTCTTTCTCTCTCAACCTACCCCTACCCATCCAATCCATCAGCAACCAAGTATCCC
This sequence comes from Lipotes vexillifer, assembly GCF_000442215.2. Taxonomy (NCBI): domain Eukaryota; kingdom Metazoa; phylum Chordata; class Mammalia; order Artiodactyla; family Lipotidae; genus Lipotes; species Lipotes vexillifer. Next base: position 154,632 of record NW_006770868.1, read on the forward strand.
TTCAGAGTCTGTTCAGAATCCACCTTTTCTCACACAGCCACTGCTACCCCCCGCATCCACCTGGGCTCCCTGCTCCCACCCTGGACTCTCTCAGTCTGTTCTTAACACAGAGTTGGGGTTTTCTGTTAAAACCGTTCACATCATGCTGCTCCTCTCCTCAAGAACTTCCACAGTCTCATGTCACAGTCAGAGCGAGAAGCTCTGCCCCATCAGCTCCTCTCCCCACGGCATCTGACACTGACTCTGCTGACCTCTCACTGTCCCTCAAACACATGAGGCGTCTTCCTTCTGCCGAGAATGCTTGTCCTCAGACGTCCACGTGACTCCTTTCATCACTGCCTACAAGCCTCTGTCACTTCTCAGTGAGCTCTTCCAAGGGGACCCTCTTTACAAAGACAGACTCCCTGATGAAACGACCACCCCAATCTGCAGAGTGCACGTGAGCAAGTCATCCAACCTCTCCAACTCTCACCAGAAAACAAAAGAGCAAACAACTGTTTCACAGGGCTGCTTTGAGGAATAAACAAGGTCATGCACGCATATACATTCTGTGAACTATAAATCTCTATACCAGGATTTAGCAAATGTTTTCTGCAAAGGGACAGAGAGTAAATATTTCATGTTTTGTGGGCCATAGAGTCTCTGTTACAATTACTCATCTCGATCATTGTTGATACAATACAAAACTGGGCATGGCTGTGTGACAATAAAACTTTATTTACAAAAACAAGTGGTGGGCCAGATTTAACCCTTGACTGAAGTGTGCAGATTCCTGTTCCAAACCATTGCTCACTATTATCATTGGTGATGATGAAGAAGATACGTTAAGGTGTTACATGCCCAGGAGTACAAAACATACTATTTGTTGTTGTTATTTTTATTTGTTTTATCCTGGTAGAATATAAGCTCCAGGGGTGACAGAGATCTTTATCTGTGTTTTTGTGCCTTGTACACTGCTCCACTTCTAGCACCAAGAATAGCACATAGCGCATAGTAGAGCTTCAATAAATATTTTGGAAGGAATGAATGAATTCTATATTTTGTCAATGATTTAATGTTTTTTGGGTTTTGTGTGTGTGTGTGTGTTTGATACACGGGCCTCTCACTGTTGTGGCCTCTCCTGTTGTGGAGCACAGGCTCCGGACGCGCAGGCTCAGCGGCCATGGCTCACGGGCCCAGCCGCTCCACGGCATGTGGGATCTTCCCGGACCGGGGCACAAACCCGTGTTCCCTGCATTGGCAGGCGGACTCTCAACCACTGCACCACCAGGGAAGCCCAATTTAATGTATTTTTCATGTGCGCTTTTTTGACTATATGAGATTTTTGCCTTACTCTGATTTTAGGGCAGTGATTCTCAACAATCTGGCAATGTCTGGAGATATTTTTGCTTGCCACAATTGGAAAGGGATGGTGCTACTGTCATCCGGTGAGTAGAGACCAAGGATGCTGCTAAACATCCTACAATGCACAAGATAGGCCCCCATAACATAGAATCATCCTACCCCACATAACAAGAATGCTGAGGTTGAGAGACCCTGCTTTAGAGCTTGACATCCCACGAAATCTAATTCCATTGCATGTACCAACATTTAAATGCACATACTGTATCTGTAGAAGCTTAAACAAATAAGGCATTTTTTCCCTTCCATAAATAGAAGCTGCTGTAGGGAGTCCAGGGCTGCTAAACATCCTATAATGTTCCTTAAGGTCTCCTGCTCAGACAAAAAGACCTGTCACCTCACAATCACAAGATGGCTGCACCACCTCTAGTATCACATCCCTGTTCCAGGAAATAAAAGGGGGAGGGTCAGGGAGGGGGGCAAAGAATAAGTTTGAGGTGAATGCTGCTGTCACTGTCTCCCACCTTCCTGAGGCTTCCTGAAAGCTACATCCAGTGATTTCCACTTAGATTTTATTGATCAAAACTGTGTCTCTATCTTCACAGAAGGCTGAGAAGTATGATTATTTTTTAGAATTAGGAATGTGGATGCAGCCAACAAATTGTTCTGTCAGTAAGGAGGAAGGAACCACGGACATTGTGTGGGTATCTAGCATTCTCTACCATAACCTTTGGTTTAGAATTTTCACATCTAACAATTTCTCACAGCACATAGAGACGTGAATATGAGAGTGTTCATCACAACAGTCTAATACAGAAAAAAGAAAACTGGCAACCACATCAGTATATGTACCTGATGCTGTTGGTGTCCCACCCAGATCCCTTTAATGAGCTGGTATCCCTCCACCCAAACAGCAGTGACAGCTGGCCACTAATGGCTCAAATCTGAGTCTCTTCTGGAAGGTTGCCTGGGTTCCTCTCCACTGATAAATCATATGTATATAAATGCCTACCGTGGGCACTGCTTCTACGAAGCCAGAGCTAAGGCAACATACATCAACAGAAGACTGACCATTTACATTAAGATATAAGCATATAATAATGAATGCCAGTTAGAATTAAACAAAGCTATGTACGATGATATTGACAAGATGTCTGAGATTTTTCATTAAATGCAAGAAAAAAGCAAGTTGAAGCACATTATGTGTAATCTGCTCTGATTTGTAGAAAATAAGAATATACCCCTCAATATGTTTAAGTATATCTAGAAAACTACTAGAAGAATACAAAAGAAACTGTTTCCTCTGGTTACCTTTTCTTCTTCTATTTTTCTGTATTATTTGAATTAAGAAAAATACATTTTTCTTTTATGACTTGTATTTTTTTCCTTAAAACATCTCCATTATCCAACATGATCAGAGGTTCAGATTTTTGCTCTGCACAATATTTGCTACCAAAGGATGTCTAACTTTAAAAGCATTAAATAGAAGGCTTAGGTTCCAGTCCAGCTCTGCTGTTTACTAGTTAACTTAGGTAGGTCATTCCACCTTTTAGATGCCGACTATAAAATAAGAGTTAAAGTAAATACTTTAACCCATAGTGCTATTTGAGGAACAGATGAAATAATGCATGTGTAGGTATTCTGTGAACTGTAAATCTTTATGCACTAGTTATGTTGTTATCTGTAATGATACCAACAGTACATCAAGACCTTAAAAATCCACAGATACAAATTAAATATTATTATGTGGTATGCCATGGTTCTGTGATGCAAATAAGAAAAATTAATGCTGGTTGATTTATACAGAAAAGGTTATTGGGAAGCTCACAGAAACATTCAGGAAGGCTAGATAACAAGGCTTGGAGAAATGGCAGTACAAAAGGTGGCTTTTCATCCAGAATTACAGAAAAAGCATGTTTTAGCTTTTGTTATAGTCTGGTGAGGATGAGTTGTGGCCACACATGCTGGAGACAGCAGCTTGTTCTGCCAGCACCACGGACCCTGCCCACTCTGAGCCCTGGAGAGAGGCCATTCCTCTAAACTGGCACTGCTGTACCAGAAACATAAATGTAGCTGCAGCATCACCAAAAAGATATCCCTCTGCCACTATTTCATGACCATCACTGGCTACCAAGGCAAAGTTCAGAAGGAGTTTTCCCACAGAGCAGTGCAGGACATCCTAGCTGCAAGAGAGTCTGGGAAAGTGAGCATTTGTCACGTTCAGTTTTAAATTAAAGAATTTGATTCTAACCAAGATTTATATGGTGGAAAAATTCCTTCCAACATTGGAAGGGAATTTCAGCTACCAGAAACAAACACACAAACAGAGATAAATGTTAACTATTTTGTTATCAGTATAGAAGACCTTGTGAGTAGCCAAAATATATGTTGCTTGTATTTATATATTTACAAATACATTCATATAAATTGGATTCCCAGGGAAGCTGACTCTGAGACAGAGATTAGCATGCAGGGATTTTATTAGAAAGTGCTCTTAGGATCAACATCCTTGAGGGAAGAGGAGTGCAGGAGGACTGGACAGAGGGAGAAGTTTGAGTTGCAATGCAGGCTCAATGCAGCACTTGAAGCATTGTGGTAACAAGAGGGCTGCCACAACCTCAGCTATCACAACCACATGCAAAGGCAGGACACTGGAAATATAAAACACAGAAGGGACAGAGGTCTTTTCCTCAAGTGGTTCCTTTCTTTCCCAGATCCCAGTTGTTGTTGTTTTTTTCCCCAAGAAGTTCCTGGAAGACTCCATCTTACATTTCATTGGCCAGAACGAGATCACATGACAATTGTTAGTTAAAAGGAAGGCTGGGAAAGTGAGTTTCTGGCGAAGAAGAGAGTCAGCCAAGTTTGGGTTAGACTCACTGGTAAATGCCAAAACACACACAGTGCCCACCCTCACATTACTTAAACCTTGTGGAGCTACTTGAGCACTTGCTCAGTGCTAACCACTGAGCTAAGACTTTTTACATTAAGCATCTTGTCTGAGTCTCACAATGACCATATTAGGTGAGTCTGACCATCATGCCCACATTACAGATGAGGAAACTGAAGTTCAGAGCAGTTATATGTCCAATGTCACACAATAAGTAAGCAGCAGAGCTTCAACTCAAACCCAAGCCTGACTGACCCCAGAGTCTGTGTTCTTTGTTGCTTCCCAGCCTATGACCACATGTACAGTTAAACTAGAAAAGTGGACCAGGGAAAAAACCAAGGGACCTGAGGGATCAGGAAGACTTCATGGAAATCTGGGTGGGACCACGTGTGGTGAAGAAGAGCAGACAGAAAGCACACTGCTTCTTCTCTGAACCTGCTTACGGACGCAAAGGAGAAAATCCAACTGAAATTGAAATGCTCGAGCCAAACTATCCAGTCCTTGCTACTCAGTGTGTGGTCCACAAGTCAGGAACATAAGCATCCCCTGGGAGCTTGTGAGAAATGCCAGATCTCAGGCCCATCCCAGACGTGCTGAGTCAGGATCTGCATTCAGCAAGTTCTCCAGGTGATGTGCGTGCACTTAGAAATTTAAGGAGCACTGTTCTAGAGGCTTCATTGAGAACTCAGCCTGGGGAGTAAGCAGAACAAGCCCTGAACGCTGACCTTTAAACTAACTCTCCCGGTGAAATGGACTGGGTATAATTGTAATATGCCAGTCACCATGTTTATAGAGATTATCTCATTTTGTCACCACGGGCCATCAACAAAGCTATGGGTTAAGCACTATTATTACTGACAGAGGAGGAAACTCATTTAGTAACTTGAACCCATTTCACCAAATAACTTGGCAGAAACTAAGATGTGAAACCTCCACAGTTTGATTCTGGGAGATTCCTTCTTCTGCACCACAAAACATCCCTTAATTACAGATGGTTTGAGGAAGGAATGAGATCATCTTTGTAAAAGACTTAATATGGTGCCTGGTACTTAACATACATGAATAATGAAGAGAAATAATCTGACTCCCTTTAATGAGATTTAAGCCAGTGAACTCTCAATCACCTAAAAGTAGCTATCTGTTGAAAACTTCTAATGCCAGCTTCTACCAACACCCAGAATACATTTCAACAAGTTTCTTCTCCCATCAGTCCATGTTTTATCAAATGAAAATAAATTTTCCTACCAGTCTAAAGCAAAATGTAATTAGAAAGGTGAATCTGCAGCCCTGAGTCAAATATGGTCCTCCAAAGTCACACTTAAATGATTCTGGGTTTTCCACTGTTTTGAATTATCCATGCCATTGCTCCCCTTATTGGCACTGATAACAGAGTGTTAATTACATTACATGCAATTAAATTCAAAATATTTGTGCAGCAATTATATGGATTCATCAAACCTAATGGTGCAGTCACAATTTCGTGTGTACTCATCAGTACTGCTCAGGAAAAAAAAAATTGGCATATAGAAATATATTCCCACAAGCTGATAATTATAAAATAAACATTATGTCTGATGTCCTCACAGTAGCTGGTATCTGTCAATAGTAAACAAATTAGAAGTTTCCCACAATATTGACCCTACTGCTATCAGTATTTTTGCGCACCCTGCATTAGGGATCAGATATATCAGGAGGGTATTTGTTCAGCAAGCAACAAGTAACCCACACTTGTGTTTATTCTTCTGTTTAGAAGGTTATCCATTTTCTTTCTTCCTTTGAAGTCTTCTCACCTTCTTGTTTTTGGTTTTCCGGCATATGAACCCATCGTTAATTCCTAACCTCACACACTTGGTCCACCTCCAAGTTGACCAGGCGCCAAAGTGGACATTTTCTGCCCACAATGACAGCTTCCTACCTCAAGCATTCATGACTCTTTCTCTCCCTGGGAGCTTTCTCCAGTACCAGGAAAGCTTACTCAGCTGGGAGTTTAAGGACCCTATTGGGACAACCCTCAACCAAAGAAGAATGGGAGTTGGAGGAATCGTACTCCAGCTTTCCCACCACTTGGTGGGTCAGTTCTGAAGCTTGTCCTACACAGTTCCTCAGAGGGTTCCCAAAGGGATTGAGGCCCAGATGCCCACAGTGGTGAACCACTGGCTAATGCTTCTTTTATTGACTTTCCTCCCTTCTTTGTCTCATTTTCCCCACTCCTTCACTTGTGCTTCCTGGAGTCATCTTCCAAATACACTCCCTGGACCCAAGCTCTTGGAAAAGGGTTTGCTTTGGGGAGAAACCCAGCCAGCACAACCCCTTTTGTTTAAGGACTTGACCTTCTTACAAAACTCCCACGGTAGAAGCTATATTCTCACTTTCCTGGACTCCTTTGTAGTAAGAATATATAACATAGGCTCCAACAATCAAGTGAGTCTTTGGGAGTTTATAACACAAAGAAGCAGAGCTTGTGCATCATCTATTCTAGCTAAGGTAGCAGCAACAGTGGCAGAGCTATATCTGGTTTCCAGAAATGGCACTAGCAGTGATTCTAACTGAAATCCCATTTCTGCCTGGCGTAGGCAGAAGCATCCAGACCCAGGAGTGTCTTCATGATACCAGTTCCTCCCACAGACTGATTTTGGCCTTTTTCCTGGCTTCTCTGGCACTCTGGCCCTCTTCAGATCCTCTAATAAATTCCTTTTCTGTTTCAGTAAGCCAGAGTTCATTTTCTGCGGCTTGAAACCAAAAATACCAACTGATATGGGTTATGTTCTCCTTATGTATAAAAATAACAAGGCTACTCATGACATTGTCTGTCAGAGGTGAATACTAGAGACGAGCTAAAATATCCATCAGGAGGAAACTGATCAATTATGAAGTATCAAGTCAGTGCCTAAAAACTAACAAGATTGCTCTGAATGTACATATGTGGAATTTTCCCAAGATTCAGTTAAAAAAATCAGAACCATGTAGGTGGTTTGCTACCCTTTCCATTCTTAATAGGTAAGTGTGTATGTATAGTCTTTTATATAATAGAGATAGGTAGGTAGGTAGATAGATAATGTCCTATATACTTGCACAAGTATTGAATGTCTCTAGAAAGATCTGGTAACAGGGTTTGCATCTTGGAGGAAAACAAGTATTCTGAAAATCAGGTATGGAACCAAGTCTTACATTTCCCTATGTATCTTTTAAATATTTTGAGTTTAAACTTATGAACATTTTTCATCTATGCAAAAAATAAATAAAATTTCAATTTAAATGTATAAATGAGGACAAAAAGCTAAAGAAGAAGAAAAATGCAGATTCCAAGACCCTGATACACTTGGTCTAAGGCGAGACCAAAAATGCTGCATTTCTAGCAAGTAGCTCCAGCAGCTCTGATTGCAGGTGCTTCTGAGACCCTGATCTATATTGTCAGGGATCCGGAGTGGTTTGTGCTACTCCATATTGTCCAGATCTCTGCAATGAGCCCAAATTAATATTGTATTTTTAAGTCAATACTTTTTTTAAAAGAGTTCATTCTGGGAAGACGCACATGCGCTGGCGTCCACAGATTTCACCAGGTGTGTGAAGGGCTGCGTCAATATATTGATAACCAGCAGAGTTTCCTAGACCCAGACCAACTGCCCAAGGGCAAAGGTTCTGATTTTTACCTCCTTCCCCATCCTCCTTGGAATATTACGTGGATATGATCTTATGTTCATAATGTGCTATTATGTCTACATCAGCGTACACACACACACTCCGCCGCACACACACACACCCCTGCACACTAGTCTTAGCTCTCATAAACCTTAAATTTCTTGGAGTGTTTTCCACCAGAATATATTTTGAGCATGAAGGCAAGGGTCACTCCTTGAAAGTTGAAAGGTCACTATTCTCATTGTGTGGTTGCTTTTCTCGGCTAAAAGGCTTCTTGCCCTATCCCAACTTTTGTCTCTTTCTTACTTTTTTACTTTCTTTCTCTGGGCATCGTGCCAAACGTGTAAGGAGGTGACCCACTTTATCAATCTATTATAATCTTTTAAAGCCTCTGCCATTTCAAACCAATTTATTTTTATATGGCATCTTCCATAAAAATTATCTCAAAATACTTTGAGAAGAAGTAAAATTATGATGAAACGGTTGAAGCATTTTAAAAATTCTTGGTTGTGAGGATCAAGAGTTAAGCACATTTCAGTAATTTCCTGTAAGTTCACAGCTCTTAACCTAAGAGTTTTATTATTCTTAGCAATTCCTGTTTTAGAGAACAGTGGCTGGCAAAAACTGAAACTTAGGTCTAGATTACTCAGAGCGTGAGAAACGTTGTGAGAGCCGAATCGGGAAAACTCGATTGCATTCGATTCAGACCTGCGGTCATTCTGTTAAGCCAGCATCCCAGCCCGCTCCCCAAGCCTCACTTCCGCCTTCCTTCTTCCCCTCTGCTTCTCTCAGTGGCATTTGACTCCAGTCCTTTTTTGTGGCTCTTCCCTGCTCTGTCCTCTATGACTCCAAACTCAACAAGTTCTCCTAACATTCTGGCCATTTCTTTTCCCTCATTTTTCTGGAATCTCATTTTCTGGAATCTTCCACCTGTGCCTTGGTTTTCCCCCAAAACTGTTTTAAGGAATTTGCAGGAGATCTAAATTTACACCAAAGCTGTTTCTGATGCCCTGTTTTCTCCTTTTCTCACTTGCACCTTCAAGTCTGTGTTGTTGTTTTTATTCCCAATGGAGTCGTCTATTCTGCTGACCAACATATTATTAATGGATTATTCTTCTTCAGTCCTGCTCAGAATCTACTCTTTCTTATGTTGGTAATTACCCCCAAGACCTCCTTTGGAAAACAAGACCTCCACCATCTGTGGTCTGCGTGTTTTAAGTGGAGTATCCCCGGGGCCCAGGTTACAGAGGTGGGCACATGACCCTGACTGACCCAATCAAAGCTTTCTATTCCCCTGACCATGATCAGTTCACAGATGAGCATGTGGCAGTCGTTTATTTTGTGTGTGATCCCAGGAAACACCAATAGGGAAGTGGGGGACATTAGACAGGAAAGGGGAGGCAGCCAATACAGGGTCTGTTAACAATGAAGGCACCATGTTGGGTACTTGGAGATCAGCCCTTCTCAGCCACACTGGCATCCAGTGTAAAACAGGATCCAGAAGCAAGAGAAAGTCCTTTGGAAAGGAAATGCAGGTGCTGAATGATGGAATTTGGGCCAGTGTCTAATGAAGTGGTGAGGGCACAGGGGTGGGACTCTGGGAGCACCTGCTAACAGCTTATAGGACATAGTGGCCATTTGCCATGCTCCCTTGCCAGTCCCAAACATGAACCCTCTTTCATAGACATGGGTGAATTCCTACTAATGAGTCTGGATGAAACATAGTGACCACCTACAACTGTAAAGACTAAAATCTATTTATTCACATTCCAAGCCTCTCTTGCAGCTAGGGTACAGGCCTGTGACCTTCTCCAGCCAATGGAATGCACCCAAGCGAGATGTAAATAGTGACATTTTGGGACTTCCCTGGTGGCGTGGTGGTTAAGAATCCGCCTGCCAATACAGGGAACATGGGTTCAATCCCTGGTATGGGAAGATCCCACATGCCGCAGAGCAACTAAGCCCATGCGCCACAACTACTGAGCCTGTGCTCTACAGCCCATGAGCCACAACTACTGAACATGCGTGCCACAACTACTGAAGCCCACGCACCTAGAGCCTGTGCTCCGCAACAAGAGAAGCCACGATAATGAGAAGCCCACGCACCACAACAAAAAGTAGCCCCAACTCACCACAACTAGAGAAAGCCTGCGTGCGGCAACAAAGACCCAACACAGCCAAAAATTAATTAATTAATTAATTTTTAAAATAAAATAGTGACCTTTTGGTACTCGGTAGCAGGAACGTATTCTGGCAATATTGTCTGGGTCATAGTCTGCGCTCAACAAATGTTAGCTGTTCTTATGATTAAAAGGAATATTTCCAATTATTTTCCTATATTTAAAATATGGGACCCCTCCCTTTAACAACAACAACAAAAAAACCCATATGCCCTCCAAAATGTTACTTGATATTCAAAAGAAATTAAATATTATTATGGAAAATAAACCAAAACAATGGAATAAAGCACTACACTGTTGGCAAAATATGCACAGCCCAATCCCCCAGCAGTGTGCTGACATGCCTACCTCCAGACACTTTTTCTCCAATGAAAAAAATGGAAGGATTTGAAAGATAATTTATTATACTGACTAGAATGTCTAATTGAGCTTCACCATGTTCTAGACTCTGCAGATATTGGGGATAATACAATAAAAGAAAAATACCCTGCCCTTCAAAAGAACACAGATTAGGTAGGGAGATGCACTGGTAGAATAATAATTACCAAAGTGTTACCACCAAAATATTTCCAGAGGGCAATGAGAACGCCAAGGGGGGAGCACCTAATTGCTGGTTGCTTAAGCTGCATCTTGAAGTTCAAATAGGATTTAGCCAGAATCCAGAAAGAGAGAGGGCAGAAACATATTCCAAGAAGAGAAATGGCATGAGCAAAAGAGACAGATGTAAGAAGGTGTGAGCACTTTGGATATTACCAGTGGAGGAGTGAGTGAGAAAGGGTGCAGGAACCTCCAGGAGCCCCTGTATCCACTCCATGGTACACAAATCTTACCATGGCTTCCTTTCTCCAGAAATTAAAGGAGGGAAGGAATTTCAGAGAAAAGATCAAGGCTGCTACTTATAGCCCTCTTTAGAACAAACGTTATCCAATACTAAGGGCCACCCCTGGATCAACACGTGCAAGCACGTTTCCGTGATTCCTCACATGAGCGAAGAGGCAACTGACTAGAAGATCCCATTCATTAGGAAGTAAAGTTTTGTGTGTGTACATGTGTTTGCGTGTGTGTGTTTAAAGAAAGGTTCTTAATTATAATTTATTTCTAAGGAAAACCAATGTATAAACATGTAGATTTCAGAGTTATTCTTTAAACTAGTCATGATAACTATTCTACAGTTACTCTTCACAAATAGAAATTATCACAATTAGAAACACAGATGTATTAGTCCAGATTACTTCAGCTTTCTAAGAAATACCAAAACTCCACCTGGAATCACATTTTATTCCAGTACTTAAGTATTTGTTATTATTAAGGAGATGAGGTGACAATTTCCACATCATCGATGTGTCCTTGTTGTTTCATATTTGGAATACTGCTGGTCTCATTCCTTCAAAATATATATGCAATTGTCTTTTAAAGTTTGACCTTTATTCAGCTTCATCAGAAATCTCATTTTGGTCTTTGTGGTAGTCATCAGTATAAGAAATACCAACTATTCATTTCTCTTTTCAACGCAAATCGAATCAACAAGACTTATTGAATACTGGTGACCAGTCCAGCACTTAGTACGGAGAAACTAAATTTTCTTCCTGTCTATTTGTATTTACTACTTTTTTAGCTATGAAATCCACTTAGGAGTCAAAAAAAGGAATTCTATTCAATTTCTTATTTAATGTAGGTAGATCACAAATGGATGCTTTAATTCTGAAAAGCCCAGTATTGTTTAGCCAACAGATCATACACATGATTTTGTTATTGATACATTCTGTTTGAAATCTACTTAAGGATCCAAATTTTAGATGTGGTACTAAGTTTAAAGTCAAATTTGCCCAAAATATTGAAGCCAGAACATAAATAAATAAAAGGTGGAGCACCTGCCTCTATAGTAGCCCTCGTTCTCCTTCCCGATTTGTGAGACAATTTGTCTGGATGAAAGTCTACCTTAAACTCCTGTGTGATTTTGGGTTTGTTTGCAAGTGGGAAATCCAGATGTTAACGGACTAAGAGATTCCTTTGGGATCTGTGAAATGAATGATCCAGATGTTGAACACACGATCTGTATTATTTCTACTCTAGGGACACAATGCTAGAAACCATCAGAAATGTGGGATTATCTTGGTTTATTATCATGGGGAGAGGGAGGATGATGAAATGTGGGTTTATTTGGTCTAGAAACCAAATAACTAGTGACCTTAAGAAGAGGAGGATACTTTTGAATGGTCTCATGTTGACTTTCATTTTCCTAGAAGGCGGCTTTACACTCCTCTCTAAATCTGAGTTGTGCTAGTTAGCCAAGTACAAGATGCCAACACAGTCAAGAGACAACCTGCACAGGAGTTGGGCTCTAGAGGCAGCACAAAAAGCGCAAATTACAAATGGTCCAAATTATCCTTAAAAGGGTGTCATGCCTACACCTACCTACCGACTACACCTATACACCATCTCCCAGCAAGCCCAGCGCAGACCCTTTTTCTACAGAATTGAAACAGATGGTTGCTTTTCTGGTCCATTCTAGAGCTCACTAGCACTTAAAGGCCATGTCATATGACTAATATGCCTCTTTAAATGCTAGAACCACAGCAAACAGGGTGAGATGCCCACTCTCTAAGTGAAAGGCAGGAATTGAGACCAACCGAAGGAAAAGCAAATTCTCATTTCCCATCTCATACTGTGTGGAGCATTAAGTGTTAAATAGACTGGTGAGCGTCCTTATTTAGATTGCTTTTTTCTTGTTCTCCTTTGCTTTATATACTTTTGATTGATATATATTAAAAGCACATAGGATGGACTCCACTAGCCCCTAAGACAGCTGTGTGATTCAATGGCACAGGAAGTGCACCAGCAGCATGGGGTACATATAAGGCCACACTCAGCAGGCACACCCTGGCAAGGCAATGCCAATTGTTCATTTCCAGCACCTGTTCTGATTGACTGGGCTTCTCTTATGATTGGCTGATGCCTACAGTTCAGTAGTTTTAATACCGCCACTGTGTACGATTCCCTAAATACAAGGGCACAGAAAGTTAGACCACTGACAGAATTTGCAGGAGAAGTCTAGATATGTTCCAACCTAACCAGTATACAAACTATTGAAACCAAAAGAAGTCAGGACTTCTAAGAAAAAGAATTTTCTGCCCTCTCTGACTCTCAAAGTCATGGTCAGGTAGGCTTTTTTTTTTTTTAGCTCTCCCCACCCTCAGAGAAGCCAACCTCTAAGGACTCCTGCGCATCACGTGGGGTCCCAGCAGGCCTTGTGACAGAGAGGATGAAGAGCTGTATGGTGGGAGCCTCCGACTGTGGGGGGCGGGGTGCTTATCACATACCTCGAACAGCCCCCCGTGTCAGGGAACTCACAGAGCAAGTGTGGGCGTTGAAGGCAGCAGATAACCCTCTCTTCCCATCGAAAGCACAAGCCTTCCTTTGGCAGCTACACAAAGGCAGCTCGGGAGGAAAAAGCAAGATAGAAATGAACTCCAAAAGTGAAAGAAAAAGGCTGGAGTGAAATGAGAGAACAGGAAAACGTAGAATGTAAGAAGAACTTGCCAGATTCCTCCCAACTGGTCACATCACATTTGGCAGGAAAACAATGGGGCCATCATCTCTATGGCTTTAGCTGTGAGAGCACACTTCCCCCACCCATGTCCCATGTTCTGAGGGGCAGATAGGTTCCTTCTTCCTCCATGGTCATGCAGAGTTTATGCAATTTCCAAAACGTCACCTACCTGGGCTGGGGCAGGAAGGCACCAGGTGAGGTCTCCAGACTCAAACACAATTATCACAGTCAACAGGCTTCCAGTGGAACAGCAGTCTCTTTCACTCACTGTTGCTAATGAGAAATTATTAGCTGGCTTCCAGAGGGAGGGCACATACATATGACGCTTCTGCCTCTGTCCTCGCGCCAGGGCTTGTATTTACGTAGAAATTAGGAATCAGCACTGGAAGTAAAGAATACATTTAAACTCTAGTTTACTTTTCTCTCCAACCACCAAAATCATCCTGAATGCTCTTCTCCGTGCTAATGGGATGGGCAGTGGGCAGCCTGCAGTGGGGACTTCCTGACCCTCCCCCTCCATGTCATGGTCCCACGAAGCCATCCTGGGTGTTCATGATAATATCATGCTATGGAGTCACATCCTACATGCATTCAACTCCTGCCAAATCTACAATATGTGCTGGGTCGAGCAAGATAGAGGCCGAAAGGAAAAAAACCGTGCATGCTGGTAAGTCTGCTCCCTGTTTTCCTCAGTGAGTGTGTGCCCAGAACAGGTGTGAGAATGAGGTGTAAATCTGAGCTCCCCTCTGTCATTCATCACCACGTCCCTCCCACAGGTGAGCATCTCACCCTGCTGACCGTAGAGTTTGTGCCTCTAAACACAAGCCAGCTCTTTCATCCGGAGTTCCACCAAAGAATCTGCAATCCTATACTAACCCTGGAGGAAAGCCTGGCTGGCTTGGACTTACTGAAAGATGCTGCATTGTTATGTAATTAGTCTGGGAATTTTCTGGGGTAGTTTTTTGGTTTTGGTTTTGTTTTAATTTATTTATTTATTTTTGGCTGCGTTGGGTCTTCGTTGCTGCGGGCAGGCTTTCTCTAGTTGCGGCGAGCGGGGGCTACTCTTCGTTGTGGTGCACGGGCTTCTCATTGCGGTGGCGTTATCTGGTGGCGGAGCACGGGCTCTAGGTGCGCAGGCTTCAGTAGTTGTGGCACGTGGACTTCAGTAGTTGTGGCTCGTGGGCTCTAGAGTGCAGGCTCAGTAGTTGTGGTGCACGGGCTTAGTTGCTCCGCGGCATGTGGGATCTTCCTGCACCAGGGCTCGAACCCGTGTCCCCTGCATTGGCAGGTAGATTCTTAACCACTGCGCCACCAGGGAAGCCCCCAGGGGTAGTTTCGACTCTATGAAAATTTTCCCGTTGAGGATGACTTGAGAACCAAACTGATGTATAGGGTGAGCATCTTCCTAGTGACTGATGAGGATTTGAAGTGTGACCCTAGGTGGCCTCCATGGGTAACGTTTCTGAAGTTGGGACCCAGGACCCATCCTGTGTTGTCCCCGATCTATGTCACAGTTAAAGGAACTAATTGCACGCAAGCAAAAGTGATTTCAGAATTATGCCAGTCCATTATATTTGACTGCAAGAATATTTAAATATTCCTCCTGTGTACCCCACGGCCTTGCGCAGTCCGACTTCTCACCTCAAAACACTCGGAAACCATCCTCCAGCTCAATTCACCAAACACCTATTTCAATCTTGCTCCTTTTCTTCCTTTTTATTCTCCACCGCAAAGACCTACGTGGCATAAGGCCCTCTTTGAAGGGCAGAAAAGGGGAGGAGATAGAATCAAGCCAAGCCACAGTCTTCTTTAGGAGGCAAGGAATGTGGAAAGGATGGGGGAACATTTTATAATCAATATAATTTTTATCCTGTCACACATTTGCAGGCTCTTGAAAATAAATTATGTTAAGCCCTGAGGGCTTAAGCTATGATGGTGGGAATGCCAGGTGGTAAAGGCATCTACCTGGTACCTCTTCAGTCCACACAAACAGAAGCTACTGAATATTCCAAATCACTCAATATGGTCAGTTTGTTAAGTCCCAGATCTTTAGTTTGGCATTTGAGGCCCCCCAGAATCTACCCCATTCAGCTTCCTCCATCTTCTCTCTCACTGTTCTTTCTATGCAGGAAGCACTCCTGCAAAACTCACCTACTCACCATTTCCCATACACACGCCCGCTTTCCTAACACATCTTGCCTGTGCTGTTCGCCTCCACCCAAATGCTCTTTCC
>NW_006770868.1:170502-177228 GCF_000442215.2 Lipotes vexillifer
AATGCTCTTTCCCTCGTTCCCACATGCTGAAAATCTGCCCCATCTTCAATACACCATTCAAATGTCACCTCCTTCATGAAGCCATTCTTAAACTCCTTGGCCTTTTTCTTCTACCTATTTGATGGCACTTACCAGTTTTGGGGCGACTCATTTAATACTGAATGAGTATAGCTTAGCCCCAGCATAGACCTAGACAACTAAATGGGAATCTGTCAAATGGACAAATAATGTAAATGTAAAGAGAGAAAACAAAACATGCACCTATCAAAAACAACAAGGGAACCTATTTATGTCATCCCTATACCACACCTCTAAATTAGATTGCCGATATATAATGACGTGTGTGTTGTCTTGCATAACTCCTATACTCATAACAGGCATTAACAATCAATCATGACTCTCTGAATCCCAGCACACTATGCCTCTAAATCAGAGGTTGTAATTATGTAGCATGTGTGCTGGTTTGCATATCTTCTACACCCACGGCAGACATTACTAATCAATCATGAGTCTTTTTCTCCCTAAACCCTTACAACCTCAGGATCCCTCCAACACAGAGCTCCAGGCAGACACTACTAAGCAATTTGGATCACCATGAAGCCCATTGCCCTACAAGCTCTCCTTCTCTAGTCAGAATTGCTTATGCCAATTATTTTATATAACACATTCCATTCTTCTCTTAATCCTTCTGGGTCCAGACCTGTGCTCATCCCAGCCTCAACTTCAAGACTTAGCACTGGGGACTGTTTCCCACACAACAAGGTCAGCAAGGCATTGACCACAGTTCTAGCTTTCTAGCCAACTGGCTGTCTCAAGTAAGCTGGCCTCTAGTTCAACCCAATTGTAGGACCCTCACCCCACTTTGGCACTGTTCTTCCCCCAGAAAAAGAAACTCCTGTTATGTGCCCACCCCAGGAGCAGGAAATAGACACCTTAGGTCAGGAAGGACAAATACATAGCATATAAACGGCAACTACCCCTTTCCCATGCCCATGGCAAACACTGCTGGTTGAATAAGATACTCTCTCATATGAGTCCAGAGGCATCCTCAGAAGTTTTCTTAACACAGGACCCCAGAAAACCAATCAAAACCAATCTCAGCTTGCATTTGAGATGAAATTTATTTGCCAGTCATGCCATATAGACCAGTGGGGACTCCAGTTCCAAAATCATATAACCCTGTAGAGTGGTTTTGTTACAAAGATCTCTCTTCATTTCCCTCTTAATTCTTGGGAGATTCTTAGAATAAACCTAAAATCCACATGAACCACACAAGGGCCACACCAAACTGAACTAAGGACTCCGCTGGAATCTGCTGCCCCAACATCTGAGCAGTGGCATACTATCGTGGCCAGCTGAAATGTGGCCCAGATTCTCAAGTCCTGGGCAATGAAAACTTTCTCAAACTCACTTCCTGCTTTACATTAAGGCAATCTTACAAAAATTACAACCTGTCACATTATATTACCTCAAAGCATGATGTAACATCATAATTTTTTAAAAAGCATTCGTTTTAATTTATAGCGTTGCATTATACTACAGAAATCTTGATTTTCCCCTGAGCACCAATAAATTTTGACAGTGATGGTTTATCCCAAAACTTTGGCAGACTACAACACAATGAAGGTTGGCCAAAATCAGGTATTTAACTGCTACTGAAGAACTGCTTATGAGTCACCAGGGCACTGTGCTGTCTCCTGTCCTGAATCAAACTCTATTGTCCTGTGCTGTCCAATATAGTAGCCACTAACCAATATGGCGATCGAAGACTTTACATGTGACTTATTCAAACTGAGAAATACCACAAGTATAGAATACACATCGGATTTTGAAGGCTTAGTACCAAAAAAAGTGTGTAATATCCATTTAGTAACTTTTTTAATATTGATTACATGTTAATATTATATTTTGGATATATTAGGCAAATAAAATGTATTATTAAAATTAACTTCACTTTTTTCTTTTTACCCTTTTAATATGGCTGCTAGGAAATTTTATGTTACATTTGTGACTTACATTATATTTGTGTCATTAGCGTTACTACAGAACATTCCACTGTCTCCATGAGCAGGAAGACCACAAACAGCTGAAATTTTATTCTAAGTAAAAGAAACCTTAAATCTCCTTTGTGGGTTCAGATAAGAGATGGCAGTCTGATTCCAAAGAGCAAAACTACTCTAAGTATTTTTATTTATGCATTCAAAGAGCATTTAGTGAACACCTACTATACACCAGGCACTTTTCTAAGCACTAAAGATAAGACAGAAGTGGAAAAGAAAACTAAGACCTTCCCCTCATGGAACTCTCACCCTAGGAGAGAGACAGACAATAAATATATATGACAAGAAATGCTGGGAAGAATAATAAAGCGCAGTAAAGGATGGTGCCTATCAGGACAAAAGGTCTTGCTATCTTATAGGACAGCGGAGAAGACATCTCTGAGGAATAACAGACGAACCTTAATGCAGGGCAGAGTGAGCTAAGGGGATGCCTGGGGAAGAGCATTTCAAGCTGACACAACAGCAAGTACCGAGTCTCCAAGGTAAGAGCTGGTTTGGCTCACCCAGGAGGCAGCAGAAGTCCTACAGGAACAGAACAAATTGAGAGAAAAAGTGGAAGGTAGAAGACGACATCAGAATGGGGGTGATAGGCACGTTTAGATCATGGAGGGTAGGGACCAGCAAACTAGGACCAGCGGGCCACATCAGCCTGTTTTCGTAAATAAAGTTCTACTGGAACACAGCCATCCCCGATTTCAAATGTCAGGGCCACGTAGTACCAACAGAGACAGTGTGGGTAAGAAGCCAGGTATTGGCAGGCTAATTCCTATAGAGTTAATCAAATCAAGTCCTCAAATATCCAGGATGGTGTCTTTCACCTGAAAGACAGAAAAGTAGGAATTTATGGGATTTTTATTTGGAAAGGGTAGGGTTTCCCTCCTTTGTCATGTTCTAGGTAAGGGGTGGACAGGTCAAAGCCAGCCCACCATCTGTTCTTTTATGGGCTAGGAACTAACAATGGTTTTTACATTTTTTAAAGGTTGGAAAATTTTTAAAAGGATAGGGCTTCCCTGGTGGCGCAGTGATTGAGAGTCCGTCTGCCCATGCAGGGGGCACGGATTCGTGCCCCAGTCCGGGAAGAGTCCACATGCCACGGAGCGACAGGGCCCGTGAGCCATGGCCACTGAGCCTGCGCGTCCAGAGCCTGTGCTCCGCAACGGAAGAGGCCACAACAGTGAGAGGCCCATGTACCGCAAAAAACAAAAAAAAAGGATATTTTCTTATATGAAAATTACATGAAATTCACATTTTACATCCATAAATAAAGTTTAATTGGAACACGGTCATGCCCATTTGTTTCCAAATTGTCCATGGCTGCTTTCAAACTACAATGGCATAGTTGGGTAGTCCATTATACGGACTCTGGCATGTATCCTCAGTTTCGTGACCTGACCAGACGTGTAGTTTAAGGAGGAGTACTAATAAAATTAAGGGTATCCTGTTTGTCACGTGGACGCTTCTGGGATGGCCCACCCGTCTGCAATCTTCTTGTAGACAAAAGTTCCTGTCTAGCTCCAAGCCTCAGCAGAGCCTCACTTTACTCATGAAAGGTCCTCTGTAAATGTCTGTAGAGAGGCTGAACAATTGAATGGGAGGCTAGCTCCTACCTTTATACATCATGAGCTGCGATAACCTATGTGGCCCTTCTAGGGACAGAGATATTCTACATGTGTGCCTGTGGAAACATTCCCTCTGCCTTGTCACACAGCTGTTCCACAGTGTGTAGAATTTCTGCCCTAAACACCATCCACATCTGCTGGCCTAGGAATTCAGTCTTATCTACATGAGGGAAATTCTAGTGCTACCTGCCAGGATAATTTTTCACCTTGTTACATTATTTGTTTAATTCCTGATTATTTTAACCCAACCAGAAAAAAAAAAGAAATATATCTCCTTCAATGTGAGTAAGCAAATAACCCAAAAAATTATCTTTTGACTAATGGTTTTAAATGTTCCCACTATGCAGACAAAATTTCAAAATATGAGAAAAGATATATGAAAGAGATACCCCCAAAATCATACAATTAAAATTCTAGTTTCTCCGATTAGTAAAAAGGGGGTGTGAATAAGCAATGCTTTGTGACACGTAAAATCTTAGTTCAGCACAAAAATTCTGGAACAATGAAAATAGTGTTCACAGTGATCATGATACTACTACTAAAGTAGCTAGCATGTATTCAGCACTTGGAGATACCCAGCACTCTGCAAAGCTCTTTAATACATATTACATTTAAAGCCCTAATTCAATTAAAACTAAATTAAAGAGCACAGTTATTCCCATTTTACAGATGCAGAAACTACAGTTGAGAGACGGGAAGTAGCTTGCTCAAAATCACTGAGCCAGTGAATAGTGCAGCTGGGATTCAAACCCCCTCCCGTCTAACTCCATCCAGACTGCAAGCTTTTCATCCTCACTTCATGTTGTCTTTTATTCTCCTCACCTCTCTTCCGACAGGTTACCATGTCCACTCATTCCTGCATATTTCTGTCAAGCCATGTCACCTTCCAGTTCTTGCAAAGACTGGCCCTGTACCTGGGTCTTTGGAAAATTCATTGCGTTTCCAGGATGACTGCATGTCCCCAACCTGCTTTCTCTGTCTAAATGCCTACTTCTGGGCACAGAGCTGTCCCTTTAAAATGCCTGGCAGTGCATGGATCAACCTTACAAACACAGTGCATGCAATTTCCACTTTTTGCCCCTACAAGCAAATCATCTGTGGAATGTTTGAGGACAGGAAATTTTCAGCAACGGTGAGACTTTTGATTCTGGAGCAGGAAGGAAAGGAAAATGCATTATGATGTATTATGCAAAGCCAGAAACCTTAGAACAAGCTTTCTCCTCCTCAGCACTATTGAGATTTGGAGCCTGAGAATTCTGCATTGGGGGAGGGGAGGGGTTTGTCATGTGCACTGCAGGATCTTCAGAAGCGTCACTCGCCTCTACCTAGGAGCACCATCCCTGCTTGTGACAACCAAAAAATGTCTCCAGGCGTTGTCAAATGTTTCCCTGGGGAACAAAATCACCCCTGGTTGAGAAATGCAGCCGTAGAAATATCCAACCAAAGTCTGCCATTTGCAAAACATCCCATTTTGAGAACCTTCCCAAGAGAATGTTTCTGCACTGGCACATCAGCATCTCTATACTGAACCTGCAGTTAAAAAAAACAGCATCTGGAGGCCCTGCATCTAGGGAACTGCAACAAAGACCAGCCCCAAATTCACAGCAGCATATAAAAAGGCATTCTCCCACCGCTCAGCAAATCCACCTCAACGACTCCCCTTGCCAAGCGGGCTCACATTTGCTTGGGTCTCAGAACTTAACACTTTTACTAGGAAGCACAAGAAAAACAATCCTGAATATCACAGACTTCCTGGCTTTTCATCTTCAGAGTCTAACACACTGAAAATAAACTAGATTTTCTTTAGTGTTCTATAATCTATTTTCACAATCCCTTCCTGGCTACCCGATTGTTTTTATCAGGGTTTCTCAAACTCTGTGCTACTGACATCTGGGGCCAAGTAATTCTTTGTGGAGGGGGCTACCCTATGCCTTGCGGGGTCTTCCGCAGCATCCCTGGCTTCTACCTAATAGATGCCAGGAGCACCCCACCTGTGACAATCAAAAAATGTCTCTAAATGCCCCCTGGAAGCAAAAGTGCCCCCTGGTTGAGGACCACTGGGTTACCTGAACTTCTCTTTCCCAGCTCTTCTGTCTTGATTAACCATTCCTGGTTATACCCAGCCATCAAGGCACCATCCCAGGAGCCATTTAACTTTTAAATCCTGTGTCAACCATTAATACATATATGTTGTATCAATAGTTACACTCTATTAATAAATCCATACATTTCTTTTTGAAAAGGGGGAAATCATCCCAAAATATCATCTTGGAGGATATAAGAGGAGGCAGCAGCGTTTCCTTTCTGGAGCATTCGGCAGCTCTCTCCAGCCCAGGAGCATGTGCTGCATTCCCTAACCATGGCAGCTGCACGACGATGATCCGTCATTTCAGAAAAATACTCAAAGAGCCTCGAATCCTTACTGCCCTCTTGAGAAATTCCAGCAGAAGAGCTCAATCTGTCGCAGTCAGCAGAAAAACAACACTGCCCCTCGCAACTGTGCCCGAAGCTGTAAAGCAAACAGTTTATTTGCTGAAATTCTTGAAAGACGAGTCTACCAGACCCTTTCCTTTACAATCTCACACCTGAACCATGAGCTGATGTTGGCTCGTGAGTCGACGCAATCGTAATTTTCCCAGCTCCAGGTCCACCCTCCAACACAAAGATTTTATGCCCACAGATGAATCAAATTCCGATCGTTGACAAAGTCACAGGTGACCATATTTTAAATGCAAATACTCAGGTTTGTACAAATGTGTTCTCTGGCCTTTGTTTACTGGCTTACCAACGGTCATATATACAGAGATTTCTTTTTTATGCGTCCCAGAAAAACCAGGACTGAAAAAGTTATTCAACAATTCTTCACGTTTGCATTAGGTTTTGGTGGGTAAGAACTATATCCAGCACATCTTGGAGCTAATCATAACTCCTTTTTCATGAAAGAAATTTTTTTTAACTTTGGATATTGTTTTGATGAAGACCCATTATTTACTGACCATCTGTATTCCGATGAGTGCTGCGACGCAGATTCAAGAGAGCTTTCCCTA
>NW_006770868.1:178391-188537 GCF_000442215.2 Lipotes vexillifer
TTTCCCTACCAAAGTCCTAAAAAAGTTATCCCAGCTCTAAACTGCTGTCTCTTTAGTACAGTTGCAAATTAAAAGAAATAACTTTAAGAAGCATATGCTTGAAGACATACACTAGATAGGAAATCTTGCAGGTTTAATCAGAACTTTCAGATCATTGTTTCCATTATGACAGGCAACTGCAAAAAATGCTGAATGTTTATGCCTAATGGGTTTGCCCTTTGCCAGACAAATCCTTTTAGCTACGGCAGGGAAGCGCATAATTTTTATGGGCTCTTGGAGAGAGTGCACACTGCCCTCTGATGGTAACACACGCTCATAATTTTATGGGGTCCCTTGATCAGGTTCCCGAAGGCTGAAGGATGTTACTACCAAAGGCAGATCAATAATCCCATAGATTAATGGGCACCAATGGTTATCTTTACTTTTCCTCTTGACAAGGAAGTAAGATATTGGATCCTTTCCTTTTTTACCAATAGCTGTGAGAACTATTTTGCCAAGAAGAAAATGTGTCAAAAAAGTAATACTTAGAATATTTAAACACCATCAGACACAAAATAATATGCACATATATAGCACAGCACAGACATAAAGCTTCAATGAAATGATGCTTTACTGCTGAATAAAAGAAGTTAACTTCTCTCTGATTTCAAACTATCAATAAGTAAGCCACCTAAGGTATCAGAAACTCAGATTCAAAATTAGCGCCCCCCCCCAAAAAAAAAACAATTGAAAGGCTTTTGAGGGCTTGAGGGGCCTTTAGCTAGAGTCCATAAAGGTATTTTTTAGATGAATGAGACAGAAACTATAGTGTAGGATAAATTTTCCCCCAAGCCCTTTTGAAAGTCACCATACTGCACTGTGACCTCTTTAAAAATGTACAAATTTATCATATTCAGCTATTTTTATCTACCAAATTACAGATGCCTCCGAATTTCGCTAATTTCCAACATCTAAGAAAGGGGAACAGGGAAAAAGAAAAGCCAGCATATTCCCTATGACAGCGAAGCTCTTGGAACTATATCCAAACGGGGCTGTTGATCTGTGGAAATGTAAATGTCACTTCTAAATATAGCATCAGGGAGCCAGAGAATCAGCATTTCTGTTGATGAAACACCTTTTTGGGAAGTAGCATGTGCGAGGCAACGCTTCTCTCCACACATGGGAGAGTCACGAATCTTCTGCCCAACGCTCCATCCCAGAGGCGCTCCAGCGCCAGTTTGTGCTCAGAAGCCAGCGCATTCTCACCAATTTCCTCAACCTTCTACGGCACCAGATTGTGAATCAAAGCAAATCATTTCCTGTGCCTCTCTCCTCTTGTCTTAAAAATAAAAAAGTAGGATTTCATTCTGCCTGATTAGGATTCCTTACTAGTTAGGGATGCTCGCAGGCTCACAAAGGAAACCAAAAATGGGGCCGTGGGCCGAACTGTGCAAGCGAGCTTATACTGGGATTTGGAGTTGACCGCACAGCCACCAGCTGCCGCGACACAATCATGACACGCTTTTCAGCCTTGACCCCTGTTGTTCTTCCTTCCCTAAACCACTCTGGAATGTTCTCAGGTTTTGGAATATTACATCTTTCCCACCTCGGGGGCCTTTGTGTAGGCTGTTCCCTTTGTCCAAAACCTTATTTTCCTGTGTGCTTTGCATTTCTAGCTCCTTCTCATCTTTCCAACTCAGATTGTCACTTGCTAGTAGGAGCATTTGTGACATCCTTAACCCCCCGCCCTTGATTTTAGTACATTGCAGCCCTGTTGGGTGTAAAACTTCTGCTCAGAAGGGCCCCATACTTGGTTTAATGCTCTGCTACAGCTGTTTGAAATTCTTAATGTTTTTCACAAGAGGCCCTGCATTTTCACTTTTTCACTGGGCGCCACAAATCATGTAACAGTCCTAGTCACAGCCCTTCATTTCCTTCATAAAACAGAATTTGTAGTTGTTGATTTGTCAGTTTATGGGGGGGTGGGGACTGATCTGTTTTCTCCATTAAGGCAGAAATTGTATTTATTTTGTTTACTGTCTAGTCCAGTATGGTCCAATAGAGTTTTCTGCAATGATGAAATGTTCTAGATCTTTGCAGTCCAATATGTTAGCTACTAAGCTACATGTGGCTATTGAACACTTGGTGGCTAATGCAATTGAGGAACTAAATTTTTATTTTATTTCATTTTAATTAATGTAAATTAAAATTGAAATAACCTCATGTGGCTCGTGGATACCATGCTGGACAGGTCTAACCGCTAAGGCCTAGCACAGCAGCTGGTAAATGCATCTAGAATATGAGGAGGACTTTTTAAAAGAAGCTCCTTGGCAGCAACACAGCACTTTGGTAGGACGCATCAGAATTCCCTGAGGAACTTATTAAAAATGAAGGCATCTCTGCCCCACCCTCCAAGACTCTGATTCAGCAAGTTGACAAAAGGTCTAAGCATCTGGTATACCCCAAGATTTGAGAAGCACTGTGTATAGTTTACCGAAGAGGCTTGTCTTTAAAACAATTATTTAAATCTTAACTCTTCCTGGTCAAATAATGTTAACACAAATACCATTTCTAGAATTTTACTACCCAAAAAGTGTCCCAGTTACAACCAATGGCTGTTTCAAGCGATATCTAACCCAGTAAAATTCCAGTGGAGAAAATAATTTTGACTTTTGTTTTTTTGTAATGAACTTTGATCTATGACCTTGACTTTCAGTGCCAAGAGTGACAGAGAGCTCTTTTCAAGACTCGAAAATGATGGGTTAAGTGAATATGTTTCACCCAGCACTAGGTAAGCAGCACAACTTTATTAAGGAGACACATAGACTTCAACTAGGAATTATTTGTGGGGAGGGACAGGAAAGTCTTTGTTCATAAATTTGGAGTGCGTCCTTTTTTGATGACTTGATCTAATCTCACTCTTCCTTTTCACAGACAGACACACAAAAATGCAAAAGGCTGTTAATGTCCAACCTTCTCTTTATGTACCTTTTTCTTTAACCATTACTGTAATTCAGGCCTCTAACATGAGTCCTTTTTCCTCCACTGAGCTATCAAAGACACCTTCCTAATCAACATTACACACAGTAGCATAATAGATGGCACCACAGTGAATACAAGGATAAGCTGTAATTCACTCTGGGGCTCTGCTGATGTCATAAACCACACGACCAGCTTTATGGAGAGTGGCTGAGCCCAGAAAGTGAATTCTGATCTCGGCTCACTCTGGGAGCCATCTGTTAAGGAAACAGATTTAAATGCCGACCTTTTCATCTCTGTCGTTTACAGAGACTTCAAACTTTTGCTGTAAAATTTAAACTTTTCAGCCATGAACAGATTAAAATTCCTTTCTAGAAGCACTTTTTGTCGTGTATCCCCACCTTTAACTGACAAAGAGATTGGTGGCCTTACCACCCATTGCCACAAAATATTGTAAAAGGGGGAGATGCACCCGGCTATAGTGAACGTGGTGGCTCTGTATGCCTGCTCCTAATGGCCAGACCCGCCTCCCACCCCAGAGACTGAAAAAAACCCAATGATTCACCTTCCCAGCCTCCTTTGCGGCAAGTACAGGTCATGTGACCCAATTCTGGCCAATGAGACACAAAGGGGTGCCTTCTGGGAAACATGTTTTCCTTGTTTCAAAAACAAGAGCGTGTGAGGAGAGAGCCCTTCACCTGCCTCTCCTCCGCTCTTACCCCCGGCCCAGCACTTCCGACTGTGGTTGCTCAGGTGCGAGTGCATTATCTGAAGCTACAGTGGCCATACTGTCATCATGACGGAACATGCCTGAAGGTGCAAAGCCACCTGCTGCAGAGGGGGAAGGGAAGGCTAGAAAAGTCTGGGTGCTTGACCACCTTGCCGAGGTGCTGAGTGAACCAGCCCCAGCACTGTCCACCTCTGGGCTTTCTGTTAAGTAAATATTTCTATATCAGTTTCCTCCAGAAGCAGAGCCTGAGATCAGCATTTGGGTGTAAATAATTTACACGGAAGGTGATCCCAGGAAGTACCAGTAGGGAAGAGCAGGGGAGACAGGGAAGGGAAGGAAACCAATTCAAAGTGTTAATGAGCAGATAACCCCTTTGGCCATCCAGGGCCCAGTCCAGAGACAGCCCTGAGGCAGAGAATCCTGCTTTGAGTGATAAGCCAGTGACCTGCGTGAGAACACTGTGTGTGTATGTTGGGGAGGGGGGTGATGGTGGGCAGGATTCCAATAGCACAACATCCTCTTCTAGAGTAAAAACCATAAAGGTCTTAGGTTTTGAATTACTATTTGTCAGTAGAGTCTGTTACAGGTTAACAGGTTGTTCCTAACTGACATCACTGCAGAACTGTTCCTCTAAGTCATTTGTACCCTACAAATTTCTCTACAATTCCATGCCAGTGAAAAGCCACAAATGCTAATTTGTTTGGCAGATTCTTACTGAGCACTGCCCTGTGTCCAGCATCAGCAGTGCAATGGTGAACCAGATAGACGTGGTCCCTGCTGGCGTAGGTCTTCCTCTCCAATGGGGGAGCTGGACATGGAACAAATCATCCCTCTCACTCTTCCCACTGGAACACGACAAGCAGTGCTAAGCACTCTCAAGAAACGGTGAAAGGATGATAAGAGAGTGCCACAAAATTAGAGTGTGGAGTCAGGGAGGAGTTCATGAATCAGAGACTGAACAGCGTGGGAGGCAGCCAGAAGGAAAGAGAGAAATATTACCCCTAATCCTGGCACAAATGGGGAAGAAGCGCTACTGGATAGGACATCATAAAAGCCCCAGCTGGAAGGTCATTCAAATAACATCTTTCATGGGAAAAGAACACAAGAATTTGACCCTCACCCAAAAACTTACACTGGTTGGTCTGACTAAAAAGCAAATTGAATCACTACAAGAGCCATCATTTTCTCTTGAAACCAACCAAAAGTCACGTCCAGACTAAATAAATTCTGATCTTCCTACTGCTTCAGACTAGAAGATAACTCCTTTGGGACTTTATCCTTATAGAAATAATAAACGGTTATTCACAAAAGTGCAATTTTCCTCTGGAAAAAAATGTCACCATTTCTTTACCACCACACTTAGGCATTTGTATGCACGCACATATAAAGAAGATCTGATTTCACAGATCAGTCTCTCAAAATGTCAGGTTCATGAACATGCCCATTGCCCTGGGGTCAGGCCTCCCTCTCTTGGCCCTCATCATTCCAACACCTCCGCAGACGCTTACACCAGGGGTCCCCAACCCCCAGCCACGGTCCCACGGCCTGTTAAGAACCAGGCCATGCATTAGGAGGTAAGCGGAGGGCGAGAGAGCAAAGCTTCATCTGCCGCCCCCCACCGCTCCCCATTGCTCCCCACCGCTCCCCATTGCTCCCCATTGCTCCCCATCGCTTGCATTATTGCCTGTACCATTCCTCCCGCCCCAATCCATGGAAAAATTGTCTTCCAGGAAACCAGTCCCTGGTGCCAAAAAGGTCGGGGACTTCTGTCTTACAAAATTCCATTAAAACACCAGATTACAAAGCACAGTTTGGAAAACACTAATAAAAGGTGTTTTGGGTTTTTTTAACTAGTAAGTCAAGACATAGATAAAGATGTTGCTGATCATCTAAGTCAAAGGTCAGCAAACTATGATCCTCTGGCCAAACCTGTTTCTAAATAGTTTTAACACAGCCACACCCACTCATTTACATACTGCCCAGGGCTTTGTTCTAATGACAGAGTTAAGTATTTGTGACAGAGACTGGAATAGCCTGCAAAGCTTAAAACATTTACTCTGGCCTTTTAGAGAAAACAATCAGCCAACGCTTGATCTACATCATAGTTTGCAGAAAATAAGCATGATATTAATTCAAACTGTAATCCTGGCCTATACCCTAACAATCAGATTGTAGTGAAAGCAAGGAGTAGGGAGAGCAAAGGGAAACCACAGTGGGATGTGAGGCTCTGAGAATGCCTGGAGGCCAACCTGCCTCCTCCCATCTGAGAGAGAGAGGACCAGGGGCCTGGCCCGGCCACCAGGGGAATCACACCATAGCTGGGCTCTCTGACAAACTCAGAAATCCTCTCAGCATCCCTCATCTCTCAACTCTGGGGCTTGCAAATGCTGCTGCCTCAACCAAGAGCATACTTCCCTCCCTTTAATTGCCAAATCTGCATCCTTCTTGTGGCATCTTTGATATCACAACTTCTAAGAGTCTTCTCTGAGCTCCCCAACCTGATCAGGTGCCCTCATCTCTGGTCCCACATTGCTTTCTCTTTTCCTGCACCTCCACCTGTCATTCTGTGTTATAAATGATGGATTACTTGTCTGCTGCCTTCACTGAATAGAAGCTCTATGAGATCAGAACTGCACCTGTCTTGTTTACTTTTGTCTTGTTCTCAGACTCTAAAACAGTTCCTGGCACATGGTAATACATAAGTGTTTGGTGAGTGAATTCCTTTGTATGAAGGTTTGTAGATGAAATATGTAGAAGGGGAATGTGATGCTTATGGAACAGGAAGAAGTACACACTATCTGTCTTAGATAATAATCTCCAGAGAGCATGTGCAAAGCCCCGGAGGCAGGAAGAAGCATGGGGCACTGGAGGCATGGAAACTAGACCAGCATGGCTGGAGCACAGAAAGCCAGGTGTGAAGAAAATCAAGGCCAGACCACACAGAACCTATTCATCAAGTTAAGGATTTTTTTTCCTCTCATCTTAAGAGCAATGGAAGAACCACAGAAGGTTTTAAGTAAGACAGTAGATGATTTGATTTCTACTACCAACAGTAGAATTTGTAAATTCGCAGGTAGTAAATAACATAATTAAGTGCCTTTCATTGTGCTAGATTTTAAAATAAGATACTTAAGAAATCGTTGTCCCTGCACTTGACATAATTTATATGAGAAAAACATAATCACAGTTTGACAAGGGCTTCAATAGTTAAGCATAGAGGGCCATAGGGCAAGCACCTAAAAGGCCTCTACATTTTACTCACATGCATAAAAAGAGTGGATTCCTAAAGGAAACCTTTAGTATTGCTCTCTACCTGGGGGCATATGACTAAAGGAGAATCACTCAACCCAGTGGAAGTATTTCTGTAGCCAAAATTTATAGTAACAGATATGAAGACTGAAAACATGAAATTATTCACAAGAAACTGTTCAGCCGGGACTTCCCTGGCAGTCCAGGAGTTGAGACTTCACCTTCCAGTGCGGGGGATGCGGGTTCGATCCCTGGTCAGGGAGTTGGGATCCCACATACCTCGTGGCCAAAGAACCAAAACATAAAACAGGGGCAGTGTTGTGGAAAATTCAATAAACACTTTAAAAAAGATGTTCCAGGGCTTCCCTAGTGGCACAGTGGTTAAGAATCCACCTGCCAATGCAGGGGACATGGGTTTGAGCCCTGGTCCGGGAAGATCCCACGTGCCAAGGAGCAACTAATGCCGTGCGCCATAACTACTGAGCCTGCGCTCTAGAGCCCGCTAGCCACAACTACTGAGCCCACGTGCCACAACTACTGAAGCCCACACACCTAGAGAGAAGCCACCACAATGAGAAGCCCGTGCACCGCAACGAAGAGTAGCCCCTACTCCCTGCAACTAGAGAAAGCCCACGTGCAGTAACGAAGACCCAACGCAGCCAAAAATAAATAAAGTAAATAAATTTATTTAAAAAAAGACGGTCCACATCAAAAAAAAAAATCTCTGAAAAAAAAAGAAAGGAAGAAAGAAACTGTTAAGTGAAAAAAAAGCAGAATTCCAATTCCAATATATACCAGGGATGGCAAAGTCTTTCTGTAATGGGCCAAATAGTGAATATTTTTAGGTTTCAAGGACCATGTGGTCTCTGTCACAACTACTAAACTGTGCTACTGCAGCACCAAAACAGCTGTAGACAACATTGAGGGAATGGACGTGGCTCTGTGCCAATAAAACTTTATTTACAACAACAGGTGATGGCCAAATTTGGCTCTTGGGCTGTAGTTTGCTAATGCCTGGTCTATTCGACATTAAAATTGTTACTAAATAAATGTGTAATGTTTATGAACATAGACAAAAGGAAACACAGAAAATGGAAGCCCTCATTGTGTTTGGAGAATGCAATTATAAGTTTTGTGGCTCTCTATTGATTTTCCCTACTCAACATGTATTTATCCTTCTGGGAACAACACTCTAATTTAGGGGAGAGATAACTACCTTTCTATCATCTTTAATCCATGTGATCCCTGGGGTTAACCCACCCCCAAATCCAAAGTAAGGCACATGCCCCAGACCTGGCCTCCATAGGTCATCACATTGCCTTGGCCGTGGTAATTCATTCAGAGAGAAGCATGGGCCCAAGCAGACCAATGAGAATCACTTCCTTGGATTTTTCTTCTTCTTTAACATCAAGAACAATGAGACCTCCTACTGCTGAGGTTGCTGAAATCATGGTGTAAGAAGCTGGAGCTGCTCATTGACCATCTTGCCACTCCAAGGGTTGTCCTGCTCAAGAACAATGCCCACACATTGAAAACAGAACTACGAAACAGAGAAATGCTGATGGATGTTCGTGGACTCTGGGGATCCAGCCTTATCTGAAACCAGCCCTATTCCTGGATTTTTCCATGACTTGAGCCCATATGTGCTTTCTCCATCTCAGCTTGTTTCAATTCGGTTTTTGTTTTTGTCAACCAAAAACCCAGAGTGAGGTCATTATGAATGCTTTTCTTTCTTATTTTAAAAAATTCTTTAATGTTACTATACTACCACTTTATGAACATATAAAAAACATGAAAAGGCAACATGTTTTAAAATTTTATTTCTCAAATGAAAGCCATGCTCTATTTTTTTGCTTTTCCTTATCAGTTGAGTGACTGAGTCAGTTGCAGTTCTTAAATTTGACCAAGAAAATCTAAACACTCTCTCCAAAAATTGACTTGGATCCTATTTTGAAGAAAATATATAAAGACAGGGCTATAGTGGAGATCACAAATGATGACAATAGAAAATATTTCAGGAAAGACCATCTGACTCTGCAAAAATATAGTGACATATGTAGGACAGCTGAGAGTCTCCACGAGGGGATGAAAGTGATCTGTGACCATCACGTGGTCACAATTCCATAGACAAAAGACTTTGGAAGAAAACACAAATCTGACAGTGTAACAGCTGTGCTTAAAACTCAGCAATGATCCCCAGTTGACTACTTGGGCCCAAACTCCCACAGTGGATATAATTTTCACAGAACACAAATATGAGTGTAAAAGAATATATTTTTTTTAATTTTGTAACTCTAATTTCTTTTTTTTTCTCAAATCCCCTATCTACCTAATAGCAGAAAATGTAGTCACTTCCAGGTAAATGCCATCATTTGGGGCTAAACACGATCAATTCAGGATTCTACATGCGCACGCCCGCACACACACACACACACACACACACACACACACACACACACACACACACACTCCTTCCTTCTCCCTTGGGCAGCCTCCAAAGACTAAGAGATTTGGGCATATAATCACATGAGGAGGCAGAATCTGGTCTATCACTGTACTCTACTCTCCAATAGCGTCTGGTAATATGTTCTGGTCTTTGGTGGTGTTGGCTTTTATCTCCTGGCCTTACGGAGATACCCGTATTAACCTGTGTCCCTGGTTATCAGGTCTACCGAGGTCAAGACATGGCTTCCATGTCCAGGTCCAAGGGAGCTGCTCTGCCACCAACCCTCACAACCAGTTCTAGCAAGCAAGCAGTCAATGACCTTGCTGTGCACAAGTGCCCCCAAACAGTGGCAAAAAGCAATTCTACTCACATCCATTAGGCCAGAAAGAGGTGAAGTGGTCTCCTTAGTCCCACAAAAGGCTGGGCTATGCCATGTTATTCTCAGTGACACATGCCTGGAGAACCTTTGGGGCTCTCGTTCCTAAGAAAGAAAGGGAGATGTTAGGAGATAACAAGTGCTCTCTGCCTCAGATGTTTAATGCGCACCTCAAAATTGTTCAAGGTATAAAGACAATAGCAGTGAAGCAATAGGTCAGAGAGACTGAAAACAAAGAAGAAAGGAGCAAAGGAAGACAACGAAATTAAAAGAGCAAAGGGAATACTAGTAATCAAAAAAGTAAAGGGTTTAAGAGTCACTGTGGCCAAAAGCTGAAATAGGAAGGAAAAAGCTAGAGTCGAGAACTGGGGGGGGGGGGGGGGGGGG